>NC_092173.1:32502950-32720450 GCF_045791955.1 Oncorhynchus clarkii lewisi | reverse complement strand
TCTCCCACTCCTACCTCTCCCTCTCTGTCTCTTTCTCCCACTCTTACCTCTCCCTCTCTGTCTCTTTCTCCCACTCCTATCTCCCCCTCTATGTCTCTTTCTCCCACTCCTACCTCCCCCTATCTACCCTCTCTGTCTCTTTCTCCCACTCCTACCTCCCCCTCTCTGTCTCTTTCTCCCACTCCTACCTCCCCTTTCCCCTCTCTTTCTCCCACGCCTACCTCCCCCTCTCTAACCTCTCTGTCTCTTTCTCCCACTCCTACCTCCCCCTCTCTAACCTCTCTGTCTCTGTCTCCCACTCCTACCTCCCCCTTGCTAACCTCTCTGTCTCTTTCTCCCACTCCTACCTCCCCCTCTCTAACCTCTCTGTCTCTGTCTCCCACTCCTACCTCCCCCTCTCTAACCTCTCTGTCTCTTTCTCCCACCTCCCCCTCTCTAACCTCTCTGTCTCTGTCTCCCACTTCTACCTCCCCCTCTCTAACCTCTCTGTCTCTTTATCCCACTCCTACCTCCCCCTCTCTAACCTCTAAGTCTATTTCTCCTCCATTATGGTCTATATTTACCTCCTACACTATGGGATATATTTACCTTCTACACTATGGGGATATATTTACCTCCTACACTATGGGATATATTTACCTCCTACACTATGGGGATATATTTACCTCCTACACTATGGGATATATTTACCTCCTACACTATGGGATATATTTACCTCCTACACTATGGTCTATATTTACCTTCTACACTATGGTCTATATTTACCTCCTACACTATGGTCTATATTTACCTCCTACACTATGGTCTATATTTACCTCCTACACTATGGTCTATATTTACCTCCTACACTATGGTCTATATTTACCTCCTACACTATGGTCTATATTTACCTCCTACACTATGGTCTATATTTACCTCCTACACTATGGTCTATATTTACCTCCTACACTATGGTCTATATTTACCTCCTACACAATGGTCTATATTTACCTCCTACACTATGGTCTATATTTACCTCCTACACTATGGTCTATATTTACCTCCTACACTATGGGATATATTTACCTCCTACACTATGGGATATATTTACCTCCTACACTATGGGATATATTTACCTCCTACACTATGGGATATATTTACCTCCTACACTATGGTCTATATTTACCTCCTACACTATGGTCTATATTTACCTCCTACACTATGGTCTATATTTACCTCCTACACTATGGGATATATTTACCTCCTACACTATGGTCTATATTTACCTCCTACACTATGGTCTATATTTACCTCCTACACTATGGTCTATATTTACCTCCTACACTATGGTCTATATTTACCTCCTACACTTTGGGATATATTTACCTCCTACACTATGGTCTATATTTACCTCCTACACTATGGGATATATTTACCTCCTACACTATGGTTAGGCGCTGATGGCAGAAAGAAAGCCCTCCATTGGTGTCGCAGCCATTTGCATTTGTGGCATTTGGTATTTTATTAGGATGTTTATTAGCTGTTTCAAAAGTAGCAGCTACTCTTCCTGGTGTCCACACAAAACATGACATAATACAGAACATTTATATACAAGGACAGAAATACATACATTTAAAAATGGCACACGTAGCCTACATCGCAATACATTCACACAAACTATCTAGGTCAAATAGGGGAGAGGTGTTGCTTTATCTGTTTTTTAAAACAGGTTTGCTGCTCACCTGAGCAACATAACATGGAAGGGAGTTCCATGCATTAATGTCTCTATGTAATACTGTACGTTTTCTTGACTTTGGTCTGGGTTGGGGGGTGTGAAAAAAGCCCTGGTGGCATGTCTGGTGGGGTAAGTGTATGAGAAGACGGGGGGCATAACTACTATATCTCTCTCTCTCTCAGGTAATGACAGAGCACTAGACCTCCCAAATGAAAGGGTGTGACGATGGTAACAGACTAATGAGCAACATGATGAGAAAGAAGAAAAAAGAAGAAGACTTCTATATTCCAAGGTACTAACCTGTACCCCTGTAAATTGACTCAGCACCACACTTCTATATTCCAAGGTACTAACCTGTACCCCTGTAAATTGACTCAGCACCACACTTCTATATTCCAAGGTACTAACCTGTACCCCTGTAAATTGACTCAGCACCACACTTCTATATTCCAAGGTACTAACCTGTACCCCTGCAAAATGACTCAGCACCACACTTCTATATTCCAAGGTACTAACCTGTACCCCTGTAAATTGACTCAGCACCACACTTCTATATTCCAAGGTACTAACCTGTACCCCTGTAAATTGACTCAGCACCACACTTCTATATTCCAAGGTACTAACCTGTACCCCTGTAAATTGACTCAGCACCACACTTCTAAATTCCAAGGTACTAACTTGTACCCCTGTAAATTGACTCAGCACCACACTTCTATATTCCAAGGTACTAACCTGTACCCCTGTAAATTGACTCAGCACCACACTTCTATATTCCAAGGTACTAACCTGTACCCCTGCAAATTGACTCAGCACCACACTTCTATATTCCAAGGTACTAACCTGTACCCCTGTAAATTGACTCAGCACCACACTTCTAAATTCCAAGGTACTAACTTGTACCCCTGTAAATTGACTCAGCACCACACTTCTATATTCCAAGGTACTAACCTGTACCCCTGTAAATTGACTCAGCACCACACTTCTATATTCCAAGGTACTAACCTGTACCCCTGTAAATTTACTCAGCACCACACTTCTAAATTCCAAGGTACTAACCTGTACCCCTGCAAATTGACTCAGCACCACACTTCTATATTCCAAGGTACTAACCTGTACCCCTGTAAATTGACTCAGCACCACACTTCTAAATTCCAAGGTACTAACTTGTACCCCTGTAAATTGACTCAGCACCACACTTCTATATTCCAAGGTTTCTAACCTGTACCCCTGTAAATTGACTCAGCACCACACTTCTATATTCCAAGGTACTAACCTGTACCCCTGTAAATTGACCCCCTGCATATAGCTTCGTTATTGTTATTTTACTGTGTTACTTTTAGTTTTAGAAGTTTTTACTTTAGTTTGTAGTAAATATTTTCTTAAGTTGGGTAGTCCGTCATTGTAAAACAAGAATTAGTTCTTCTCAACTGACTTTCCTAGTTAAATAATGGTTCAAAGAAATAAATACAAATATACATTATTTCTTGAACTGCGTTGTTGGTTAAGAAGGCATTTCACGTTATTCAGCACGTGCCAAATGAAATGATCCCTAGACAGAGGGGTGATCTAAGCATCTCTAGCAGGTAAAGCGTCTCTTCCTAAATATTCCTTTAAAGGAGGGACAACATCCTCCTGCATGTCCTCTCTGTTATCCTAAAGTTAATTATCGCCAGAACTACGGCCTCAAAGACACTTCTGTCTGGGAAAAAACAGAAAAGATGAGAGAGAGGAGAGGAAAAGGGAAACGTTCACATGTCTTTCCTCCCTGTGATATTTCCATTACTCTCCCTCATCCTCATCCTCATTTCTCATTGATGTTTAAAGGTCTTTCTGGAATCTCCCAAATCTCTCCCAGCAGGAGGGCTTAGACAGACCGACCACATCTCCACGGAAATTTATGATGGGAATGATTTCATCAGCAGTCGGAGTACTGTTTCTGTAATGAGTTTATCAAAACAACCTGGCTAGGATAGGATGCACGTTTAGATAGGAGGTCAATGTGTTCAGACAGGGTGACTGAGTGTTGAATACACCAAGAGGACTGTGTTACAGGTAACTGTACTAAGACATAAAAGCCTGTCCCATCAAGTCACTATCCATAATGACTGGGCTGAATCAATTCATATCTCATTTATCTTCTTCTCCATATCTCCCTTCTTCCTCCCGCCATTCCTCAGCTGTTAAAGGTTATGAGAGGAGTGTTATTCAATTATTAATTATACTGCTGTGTTTGACATGAGCTTTATTGGAGAGTCCTGATCCCAGGTGCCTCAGTGACAAATACACACATGTTTATTTATTTATTGGTCTGTCTGGGCCACAGCTTCAGACATATTCATCTTCATTGTCCCCACACTGGCTCCTATGCAGACATGAGCCATCCCATCCTTAAGAGAAATGACAGACGAACTACACAAAGTGCACACATGCTCAAACATGCTCTCTCACTGTCTGTCCCTCTTTCCTGTACACACACACACACACACACACACACACACACACACACACACACGCACACACGCACACACATACACACATACACACACACACACACACATACACACACACACACACACACACACACACACACATCCACAATAACACACAGATGCACAAACAAATTGACACCCCCCCCCACAATATATAAAATGCTGTGGCCATCTCCCTTTCTATGATAACTAGCTGCTGTTGACATTCTGGAAACTAGATAAGTGTGATAAATGTAACAGGAGACTAACTGCTCACATATAGAGTTTATTTGGGGGCAGTGTGGCGTGAAAGTGTAGATATGGCACAGTGAACTTCCCTGTTCCGGGTGAGGGGTCGAGGGATTGCAATTCGCTTCAATTACTGCTGCAGCTGACACCCTCGGTCGGACTAGACAGGGGCATCACCCAGTCAAACAATACAGAGAATTCTGATGTTGTAGATCGACCAACTCCGTGTCCCCATAAAGACCAGACATAAGTTTAATTATGTTATGTCAAAATTCCAATGAAATCTTCAGAAAAGCAAGTTAAAATGTCCACACAGTCCTCCATTTGACCAGTCCATCCATGATGCTCTAGGGCAGACAGGAGTTAACTGTCATCAATATGATGGGTCAGCTGTTCCTACCTGGCCTGGGGTTGGAGCCTGGGGCTTCGGTTGGAGCCTGGGGCTGGAGCCGGGGGTTGGGGTTGGAGCCTTGGGTTAGAGCCTGGGGTTGTGGTTAGAGCCTGAGGGTTGGGGTTAGAGCCTGGGGTTGTGGTTAGAGCCTGGGGCTGGGGTTAGAGCCTGGGGTTGGGGATAGAGCCTGGGGTTGGGTTTAGAGCCTGGGGTTGGAGCCTGGGGTTGGGGTTGGAGCCTGGGCCTGGGGTTGGGGTTAGAGCCTGGGGTTGGGGTTGGAGCCTGGGGTTGGAGCCTGGGGTTGGGGTTAGAGCCTGGGTTTGGAGCCTGGGGTTGGGGTTAGACCCTGGGGTTGTGGTTAGAGCCTGGGGTTGGGGTTAGAGCCTGGGGTTGGGGTTAGAGCCTGGGGTTGGAGCCTGGGGTTGGGATTAGAGCCTGGGGTTAGAGCCTGGGGTTGGAGCCTGGGGTTGGGGTTAGAGCCTGGGGTTGGAGCCTGGGGTTGGGGTTAGAGCCTGGTGTTGGGGCCTGGGCCTGGGGCTGGGGTTAGAGCCTGGTGTTGGGGCCTGGGCCTGGGGCTGGGGTTAGAGCCTGGTGTTGGGGTTGGAGCCTGGGGCTGAGGTTAGAGCCTGGTGTTGGGGCCTGGGCCTGGGGCTGGGATTAGAGGCTGGTGTTGGGGCCTGGGCCTGGGGCTGGGGTTAGAGCCTGGTGTTGGGGCCTGGGGCTGGGGTTAGAGCCTGGTGTTGGGGCTTGGGCCTGGGGTTGGAGCCTGGGGTTGGGGTTAGAGCCTGGGGTTGGAGCCTGGGGTTGGGGTTAGAGCCTGGGGTTAGAGCCTGGGGTTGGGGTTAGAGCCTGGTGTTGGGGCCTGGGCCTGGGGCTGGGGTTAGAGCCTGGTGTTGGGGCCTGGGCCTGGGGCTGGGGTTAGAGGCTGGTGTTGGGGCCTGGGCCTGGGGCTGGGGTTAGAGCCTGGTGTTGGGGCCTGGGGCTGGGGTTAGAGCCTGGTGTTGGGGCCTGGGGCTGGGGTTAGAGCCTGGTGTTGGGGCTTGGGCCTGGGGTTGGGGTTAGAGCCTGGTGTTGGGGCCTGGGGTAGGGGCTGGGATTAGAGCCTGGTGTTGGGGCCTGGGCCTGGGGTTGGGGTTAGAGCCTGGTGTTGGGGCCTGGGCCTGGGGCTAGGGTTGTCCCTGTGACTTATGTGATTGGAAGTATACAGCAGGTCACCTACTGTAGCAGCAGTGAATTATACCCCATTACAGATAACATATACTGCTGCTGTCCCTTACTGGGTCCAGCCTGGGTCATAAGGCTGACCTTGGTGACTGATGTCACCACCACATAACAAAGAGCCTACTGATGGAATGCACAATATAACAGGCTAAAAGGTTAGGCTATCCTTCTCTTCCTCTGTGGAACCATTGTTACACACATCACTCATCTCTCCCTCCACATGTATTTCCCATCTTACTAGACACAGTGACTTCACCAAAGGCACTAAAACAGAACAAATTAATCTCTAAGCTCAGATATACAGGCACAGGGTGGTGCCCTGTTGGTAAACTGCTCACTGCTAAAACCAAATGGGACCAAATACCAAAAAAATCATGAAGTGTTTTGTAGTGCGTCAACAATTCCTTCTCCACTTCAGACAGACAGGGGGGGAGGAGGGAGGAGAAGGAGAAGAGAGAGAGACAGACAGAGAGAGAGAGAGAGAGAGAGACTTCTTGTCTTTCTTTACTGAAACTTTCTCATTTCATTTATGAAGAGCTTAGATACTGTTCTCATCTCAGTTCTTATCTCTATTTCTCTAGCATTAAACCCTCAAATCTCAGTCTACAGGCAGGCAGGCAGGCCCTCTAATTGCATGGTGCTGTGTGGATCTGAAAGCCTCTCAGTCTACAGACAGACAGACAGGCCCTCTAATTGCATGGTGATGTGTGGATCTGAAAGCCTCTCAGTCTACAGACAGACAGGCCCTCTAATTGCATGGTGATGTGTGGATCTGAACGCCTCTCAGTCTACAGACAGACAGGCCCTCTAATTGCATGGTGATGTGTGGATCTGAAAGCCTCTCAGTCTACAGGCAGACAGACAGGCCCTCTAATTGCATGGTGATATGTGGATCTGAAAGCCTATCAGTCTCTCTCTTTCACCTGGGCAGATGCTGTATGTGTGCTGGGGATGTTCAATGTTGATGTGCTATTTCACAGGTTATCCCTGTTATATCCCTGTTATATCCCTGTTTTAGCTCTGTTATATCCCTGTTATATCCCTGTTTTAGCTCTGTTATATCCCTGTTATATCCCTGTTATATCCCTGTTTTAGCTCTGTTATATCCCTGTTATATCCTTGTTATATCCTTGTTATAGGCCTGTTATAGTTCTGTTCTATCCCTGTTCTAGCCCTGTTATATCCTTGTTATATCCCCGTTTTAGCTGTTATATCCTTGTTATATCCTTGTTACATCCTTGTTATATCCCTGTTTTAGCTCTGTTCTAGCCCTGTTATATCCTTGTTATATCCCCGTTTTAGCTCTGTTATATCCTTGTTATATCCTTGTTATATCCCTGTTTTAGCTCTGTTATGGCCCTGTTATATCCTTGTTATAGGCCTGTTATAGCTCTGTTCTATCCCTGTTCTAGCCCTGTTATATCTCTGTTATAGCCCTGTCATAGCCCTGTTATATCCCTGTTATATGCTTGTTATTCCCCGTTTTAGCTCTGTTATATCCTTGTTATATCCTTGTTATATCCCTGTTTTAGCTCTGTTATGGCCCTGTTATATCCCTGTTATATCCCTGTTATATCCTTGTTATATCCCTGTTTTAGCTCTGTTATATCCCTGTTATATCCTTGTTATAGGCCTGTTATAGCTCTGTTCTATCCCTGTTCTAGCCCTGTTATATCTATGTTATAGCCCTGTCATAGCCCTGTTATAGCCCTGTTATAGCCTGGTAATATTCCTGGGAGTACCTCCCCCCATAGACTGTGAGGAATGGTGATGAAGTGTCACAAACAGGCCTTATTAACACAGTCTAAATCACTGGAGCTCAGCTCGCCCTGTCCCATTCCCCATCCCCACCTTAACACTGCAAAACAAACAGTGTGACCCCGCTTTAACCCTGTCCTTACCCATCTATCACCTTGCAGTCTGCACACACACACACAGTGACAGAGGCCCACAGCTCAGGCCTGTCAACACGAGTAGAGAGACCCATGCTGCTTCAGTAGATTAATGGTTACTACACACAGTCTTACATGGTGAGTGATCTAACAGAACACCTCCTTCCTAGCAGGGTTAGACACTCTGATCAAGTCAGGTGTAAACATTTGAAACTGAACTCTGCTGCTATGGTTTTAGACATAATAAAACTTTATCTTCTAAAAACAGATTTAAACGGCTTTCCACCTGGTCATTAACAGAGGAGAAATAGAACTGATCTTCTGTTAAAACACATGGCTCCACTATAATATCTCTCAACTTCCAGGATGTCCAAAAATACTTCTCACCATCTAAGGTATCGTCTTTAGCAAAACAGTCCATAAAACCTTTAAAAGAGCAGTATAAAATGAACAGAGAAACATCTCAAAAGATTGAAAAAGAGATATTCTCAAATTCTATTACCAGTAATCGTCTCTGTACTCTGTGCTTCTGTTCTAGTCCCAGACTGACCCCCAGTCACAGTCACTGGGGTGGAGGCAGAGCATTAGGAAGGTAAATAAAAATATATATATATTTAATTTAACCTTTATTTAACTAGGCAAGTCAGATAAGAACAAATTCTTATTTCCAATGACAGCCTACCCAGTCAAACCCTAACCCGGACGATGCTAGGCCAATTGTACGCCACCCTATGGGACTCCCAATGACAGCCGGTTGTGATACAGTCTGGAATCGAACCAAGTTCTGTAGTGACGCCTCTAGCACTGAGATGTAGTGCCTGTACCACCCAGGAGCTTTGGTAGCTCATTCCTATAGAACACAGACAGACATTCAGTAAATGGTAGATAAGGGCTCAGACGGTCAGGTCGTGTCACTAAGGCAGAGGAAATCCCTATCATTAGTCTGGGGCCCTGCAGACGTATGTTCAAGCTCAAGCCTTAATCTATTCACTATAGGCTACCCCCTCGCTCTATGCCTCTCTGTGGTTTGTGGTTCACGTGGAGGTGAGGGTCCCGGGCTTCCCCCTCCCTCTCTGCTGACCCCCTGCCCCCAATGTGTCTCACAACCACAGCCCCTGAGGACCTGACCTCGATCCCTAACAAACAAAAACACACTCACACCCCAAGTCTAGGCCCTGCAGGTGTCACTCACACACACACACTCACACACACACACTCACACAAACAAACAGAATCAGAGAGGACTTGACACTGCAGTGCTCTTACGCTGCATGTGTTTTACAACAGTACGACTACTAGACAATAACTACTGTTGATCTTGTGGGGGAAAACAACAGCAGTCTAGTCCACATCCTTGTCACAACTACAGTAGGACTTGACACAGCTGAGAGATGCTGAGCTGTTATATTACTACTGATGCATCTAGCTCTATGGTGATTCTGTCTGTTGACAGCTTTAATAAAGTAGGAGAGGTAGGAGGCTCAGGTATCTGTCTGGAGATCAATAGGTACTATTCCTCTGTTGATTGGATGAAGAGGGATAGAGGGGAGATGGGGTGAGGAGAGGGGGAGTTGAAAACCTGAGATGACATCATCAGTCAGCGAGTCACAATGTGTTTAAATCACCAGTGATTTCAGTGCATGGGCCATCTCCTGACAGGTGACAAAGTATGGCCTCAGAGTGTGTCATGCTGTTTGAGCCCTGTGTGTATTATAACTGACCTCTCACCCATCACCATCAAAAAATACCCTCCGTTACATCCCCCTAGACTGTGGGGATGCCCCCCCTCTCTGTCACCATCACCCCAGTGGTGAGCGGTGACTGATGGACTGATGGAGGTGTGTGAGGCAGATCATTACCATCCAGCCATGATGAAGACCTGCACCTCACCCACCCACCCACCCATCCACCCCCCCCCCCCCCCCCACACACACACACACACACACACACACACACACACACACACACACACACACACACACACACAAACACAAACACAAACACACACACACACACACAAACACACACACACACACACACACACAAACAAGGTCACGCTAAATCAATAAAGCCACAGTATTGACTTGATCCATAAGAATATCAATGATAAGTGACTTCAATGGCATAATTGTAATGGCATAATTGGACAAAGAGGGCAGTGAACTCTCCCATCACCACTTCATCCTCCTCTCCCCTGGCAGTTGCCTCAATCCAGAGGTGGTAATGAGAGGGCAGAGAGGGGTCAGACTAGCAGTGCTGGGCATGGGTTCACCCGGGAGCAGGGGGCATGAGGAGGCAGGGGAAACAGGGGCCAGAGGTCCATGCTATGGGTTCATCCAGGGGAAACAGGGGCCAGAGGTCAGAGGTCTATGCTATGGGTTCACGCAGGGGAAACAGGGGCCAAAGGTCCATGCTATGGGTTCACGCACGGGAAACAGGGGCCAAAGGTCCATGCTATGGGTTCACCCAGGGGAAACAGGGGCCAGAGGTCCATGCTATGGTTTCACCCAGGGGAAACAGGGGCCAAAGGTCCATGCTATGGGTTCACGCAGGGGAAACAGGGTCCAAAGGTCCATGCTATGGGTTCACCCAGGGGAAACAGGTGTCAGAGGTAAATGCTATGGGTTCACAAGGGAAACAGCACAGAGGTCTTTGCTATGGGTTCACCGGGGAAACAGGGGTCAGAGGTCTATGCTATGGGTTCACCAGGGAAACAGGGGCCAGAGGTCCATGCTATGGGTTCACGCAGGGGAAACAGACATTGGGAATTCTAGTGCCAGCATTACGTGTCAGTCCCGTCACAGCCAATAAAAGTGCCCTCTGGTCCCTGCTGAGGACAGGACTTCTAAAATGGGAACCATTGCATATCTTAATCACAGGAGGCCCCCCTCAACATGAATGGCTTGTCAACTTTAGGGGGGCAGATGGAGAAGGGTGGGCACTGGTTTTCATCAAGGGAAAGAGTGGAGAGGAGGGTATTTTAAAGCGAAGCAATAACATTTGATTGAATTGAAATGCATATCTGCCCCCCTTAGGGGAACACACACTCACACACACACATACCACTGTATTCCCTCTGCAGCAGCAGCAGCAGTACAATCCCCCACAGGGATGGCTGTGCTGTAGAGGGCTCTGGGTCATCAGGAAGATGAATGGTTCTGTCCTACAGAATGCCTTTTAATTAGCTCTGTGTCAGCTGCCTCTTAAAGGGCACATAGCCTCCACCCATATGCACATCACACACACACACACACACACACACCCTCCACCCATATGCACATCACACACCCTCTACCCATTGTAGACACCCTCTACCCATATGCACATCACACACACACACACACACACACATTCTAACCATATGTACATCACACACACACACACACACACACACACACACACACACACACACACACACACACACACACACATTCTAACCATATGTACATCACACACACACACACACACACACACACACACACACACACACACACACACACACACACACACACACACACACACACACACACACACACACACACACACACACACACACACACACACAACATTCTAACCACATGTACATCACACACACACACACACCCTCCATCCATATGTACATCACACACAGACGCACAGACGTATGCTGATAGCACGTACTCAGCACCACACACATACACACATTTGTATGGTTTTTTGGTGCTATCCAAAATATCACGCAATATGGTTGAAAAACACTGAAAAAAAAGTGTCATTTGTCACAGTTGCTCAGAAACTCCTAGAGTGGGCTTTATGACTCTGAGGTGTTGCACTCTGATCGCAAGTCAGATCAATACCTCCACACACACGCACACACACAAACACAAACACACACAGCCCCAGTGTAACACACACTAATGCCATACGCGACCCCAAACCCTGCACCCCCCAAAAGTGTGGGTGTTAAAAAGTAATTTCCGCTGTGAGAGATCAATTCATCATCATTATGGTGGCAGAGGAGAGGAGGGGTAGGGAGGAGGAGGCAGGAGGCAGGAGCCCTGGCAACCAGATGGGTAGAATCAAGACCCAGACAGGACTTCTTCACTCCTCATCCCCTTTCATTCTCATCTCTCCTCCTCTAGTCAGAGGCTGCCATGGTCAGGAAGAAAGAGAGAGAAAGTCCCATCTAGTATTACGGTGTGGGCAGCAATATAACATCAATATAACAGGAATATAACAGGAAAATAACATCAATATAACATGAATATAACAGGAAAATAACATCAATATAACAGGAATATAACAGGAATATAACATCAATATAACATCAATATAACAGGAATATAACAGGAAAATAACATCAATATAACATGAATATAACAGGAAAATAACATCAATATAACAGGAATATAACATCAATATAACAGGAATATAACATCAATATAACAGGAATATAACAGGAATATAACATCAATATAACAGGAATATAACAGGAATATAACATCAATATAACAGGAATATAACAGGAAAATAACATCAATATAACAGGAATATAACAGGACTATAACATCAATATAACATGAATATAACAGGAAAATAACATCAATATAACAGGAATATAACATCAATATAACAGGAATATAACATCAATATAACAGGAATATAACAGGAATATAACATCAATATAACATGAATATAACAGGAAAATAACATCAATATAACAGGAAAATAACATCAATATAACAGGAATATAACAGGAATATAACATCAATATAACATGAATATAACAGGAATATAACATCAATATAACAGGAATATAACAGGAATATAACATCAATATAACAGGAAAATAACATCAATATAACAGGAATATAACATCAATATAACAGGAAAATAACATCAATATAACAGGAATATAACAGGAATATAACAGGAATATAACATCAATATAACAGGAATATAACAGGAAAATAACATCAATATAACAGGAAAATAACATCAATATAACATGAATATAACAGGAAAATAACATCAATATAACAGGAAAATAACATCAATATAACAGGAATATAACAGGAATATAACATCAATATAACAGGAATATAACATCAATATAACAGGAATATAACAGGAATATAACATCAATATAACATGAATATAACAGGAAAATAACATCAATATAACAGGAATATAACATCAATATAACAGGAATATAACAGGAATATAACATCAATATAACAGGAAAATAACATCAATATAACAGGAATATAACATCAATATAACAGGAAAATAACATCAATATAACAGGAATATAACAGGAATATAACAGGAATATAACATCAATATAACAGGAATATAACAGGAATATAACAGGAATATAACATCAATATAACAGGAATATAACAGGAAAATAACATCAATATAACAGGAATATAACATGAATATAACAGGAATATAACAGGAATATAACATCAATATAACAGGAATATAACAGGAAAATAACATCAATATAACATCAATATAACAGGAATATAACAGGAAAATAACATCAATATAACAGGAATATAACAGGAAAATAACATCAATATAACAGGAATATAACAGGAAAATAACATCAATATAACAGGAATATAACAGGAAAATAACATCAATATAACAGGAATATAACAGGAATATAACAGAAATGTAACAGGAATATAACAGGAATATAACAGGAATATAACATCAATATAACAGGAATATAACTGGAAAATATCAGGAATATAACAGGAATATAACAGGAATATAACAGGAATATAACATCAATATAACATCAATATAACAGGAATATAACATCAATATAACAGGAATATAACAGGAATATAACAGGAAAATAACATCAATATAACATCAATATAACAGGAATATAACATCAATATAACAGGAATATAACAGGAAAATAACATCAATATAACAGGAATATAACAGGAAAATAACATCAATATAACAGGAATATAACAGGAAAATAACATCAATATATCAGGAATATAACAGGAAAATAACATCAATATAACAGGAATATAACATCAATATAACAGGAATATAACAGGAATATAACATCAATATAACAGGAATATAACAGGAAAATAACATCAATATAACAGGAATATAACAGGAAAATAACATCAATATAACAGGAATATAACAGGAAAATAACATCAATATATCAGGAATATAACAGGAAAATAACATCAATATAACAGGAAAATAACATCAATATAACAGGAATATAACATGGCTGTAACAGAGATACAACAGAACAGGAATATAACATGGCTGTAACAGAGATACAACAGAACAGGAATATAACATGGCTGTAACAGAGATACAACAGAACAGGAATATAACATGGCTGTAACAGAGATACAACAGAACAGGGATATAACATGAATATTGCATTGATATAACAGGGATATAACAGGGATTTAACAAGATATAACCAGAGCAGGACGAGAATGACCTGTGAAATAACACATTAACATCGAACATCCCCAGCACACATCTGCCCAGATGGAAGAGAGAGACTGGAAGACCTTCAGATCCACACAGCACCATGCAATTAGTGGGCCTGTCTGTCTGTAGACTGAGAGGCTTTCAGATCCACACAGCACCATGCAATTAGAGGGTCTGTCTGTCTGTAGACTGAGAGGCTTTCAGATCCACACATCACCATGCAATTAGAGGGCCTGCCTGCCTGCCTGCCTGCCTGCCTGCCTGCCTGCCTGCCTTCCTACCCTACCCTGACTATTCTACCCAACACTACACCACCCTACCCTAACAATTCTACACTACACTACACTACCCTACCCTAACTATTCTATTTTACCCTACACTACACTACCCTAACTATTTTACCCTACACTAACTATTCTACCCTACACTACCCTACCCTAACTATTCTATTATATTCTACCCTACACTACCCTACCCTAACTGTTCTACCCTACACTACACTACCATACCCTAACTATTCTATCCTACACTACCTTAACCTAACTAATCTACCCTACACTACCTTACCCTAACTATTCTACCCTACACTACCCTACCCTACACTACCCTACCGTAACTATTCTACCCTACACTACCTTACCCTAACTATTCTACCCTAAACTACCCTACCATACACTACCCTACCCTAACTATTCTACCCTACACTACCCTACCCTAACTATTCTACCCTACACCACCCTCAGCTACCCTAAAATACCCTACCTCTCCCTACTATAATCTACCCTCAGCTACCCTACATTACACTATCCTACCCTCAGCTACCCTACACACTACACTACATTACACTACACACACCCCCCAGTGCAATACAACCTGATGTTTGGCTTACATCTGTCCCACTGCTGGAGCAAACACCAGGGAAGCCTCACAGGGAACCAGCAGAAGCTGTGGACTCCTAATTCCAGGTTTATTTAAGGACATTGTTTTCTCGCCTCGCTCTTCCTCTGCTCGTTTTAGATTGACTCAGATACACACCAACTTAAAGGCACTGTGTCAATGCCCACACGCCTTTGATGTGCAGAGGGAATGTTGGTTTGGACATCTGAGAGCTGCTTTAGATGGCCTGCGCTCCCGGCCGTCTGCTAGACACACCAGGACGCTGCCACACACACACACACCAGGACGCTGCCACACACACACACACACCAGGACGCTGCCACACACACACACCAGGACGCTGCCACACACACACACCAGGACGCTGCCACACACACACACCAGGACGCTGCCACACACACACACCAGGACGCTGCCACACACACACACAACAGGACGCTGCCACACACACACACCAAGACGTTGCCACACACGCACCAGAACGTTGCCACACACCAGGACGCTGTCACACACACACACCAGGACGCTGCCACACACACACACCAGGATGCTGCCACACACACACACCAGGATGCTGCCACACACCAGAACGCTGCCATACACACACACACCAGGACGCTGCCACACACCAGATCGCTGCCACAAACCAGGTCGCTGCCACACACCAGGACGCTGCCACACACCAGGACGCTGCCACACACCAGGACGCTGCCACACACCAGGACACTGCCACACATTACACACTCTGACAGAAGGGTAACTATACTGTATGAGAGGCACTTTACCATACACTGCTGACCATATGACTCAAACCTCATACACTGCTGACCATATGACTCAAACCCCATACACTGCTGACCATATGACTCAAACCCCATACACTGCTGACCATATGACTCAAACCGCATACACTGCTGACCATATGACTCAAACCGCATACACTGCTGACCATATGACTCAAACCGCATACACTGCTGACCATATGACTCAAACCGCATACACTGCTGACCATATGACTCAAACCCCATACACTGCTGACCATATGACTCAAACCCCATACACTGCTGACCATATGACTCAAACCCCATACACTGCTGACCATATGACTCAAACCCCATACACTGCTGACCATATGACTCAAACCCCATACACTGCTGACCATATGACTCAAACCCCATACACTGCTGACCATATGACTCAAACCCCATACACTGCTGACCATATGACTCAAACTCCATACACTGCTGACCATATGACTCAAACCGCATACACTGCTGACCATATGACTCAAACCGCATACACTGCTGACCATATGACTCAAACCGCATACACTGCTGACCATATGACTCAAACCCCATACACTGCTGACCATATGACTCAAACCCCATACACTGCTGACCATATGACTCAAACCCCATACACTGCGGACCATATCTCAAACCCCATACACTGCTGACCATATGACTCAAACCCCATACACTGCTGACCATATGACTCAAACCCCATACACTGCCGACCATATCTCAAACCCCATACACTGCTGACCATATGACTCAAACCCCATAACATCACTGAGTGTGTGAATAGAGCTAACAGACCTAAGTACATACCCTACTGTAAGTCACTGATGAAAACATTAACAGTAAAACATGATGTCTGAAACCTAGCAGTGTAAAATGTTAAAAACATATCATATAGGCTACTTATGAAGCACCAAAATACCTATACATCTAACTGTTGGGCTTTGTGTAATTACAATTCTGACATTCTCTGTTGCAGTGGAAAATATATTATAGCCCAAAGGCAAGTCAAACAGATTAGATTTCACTCGTATCTAGTAACACCACGTTTTGTCTTCCTCTTGTAACAGTATCTACCGTGTTCCCCAGCCCCGGGAGAAATCTACGCCTCTTACTGCCAAGCCCAGCTGGAGACGGACGGACTGACTGACTGACTGCAGCCTCGTGGCTGGTCTGTGGGGAGCATGCTCATCTCATGTCTAACTGAGAGAGCGAGGGCTGGATGAATGGATAGACAGAAGAGAGGGAGGGAGTGAGGGAGGGAGGGAGGGAGGGAGGGAGGGAGGGAGAAAATCAATAAGGCACCAGAGTGAATCCCTTCTCTGACATGGGCCAGTTCTTCTCTCTCTCTCTCTTTCTCTTTCTCTCTATTTCTCTTTTCTCTGACATGGGCCAGTCCTTATCTCTCTCTCTCTCTCTCTCTCTCTCTCTCTCTCTCTCTCGCTCTTTCTCTCTCTCTATTTCTCCTTTCTCTGACATGGGCCAGTCCTTCTCTCTCTCTCTCTCTCTCTCTCTCTCTCTCTCTCTCTCTCTTTCTCTGACATGGGCCAGTTCTTCTCTCTCTCTCTCTTTCTCTTTCTCTCTATTTCTCTTTTCTCTGACATGGGCCAGTCCTTATCTCTCTCTCTCTCTCTCTCTCTCTCTCTCTCTCTCGCTCTTTCTCTCTCTCTATTTCTCCTTTCTCTGACATGGGCCAGTCCTTCTTCTCTCTCTCTCTCTCTCTCTCTCTCTCTCTCTCTCTCTCTCTCTCTCTCTCTCTCTTTCTCTGACATGGGCCAGTTCTTCTCTCTCTCTCTCTTTCTCTCTCTCTCTATTTCTCTTTTCTCTTACATGGGCCAGTCCTTCTCTCTCTTTCCCTCTCTCTCTACATCAGTCAGACACTGAGATGCTCAGCTCCAACTACAGGTAACATAGAGATCACTCTCTGCAGGGTTGGAAGAAAGCGGTTGTTTCCGGTTTCCAGGGATACAGTATTTTTAACATATCTTCCGTTTCCTCCGCTCAGGCGTCTTTTCATGCCTGCTACGTTAGATTACATACAGACACACACACAGACAGTCTTTGGAGGGCAGGGATCAGAATAAACAAATACACTGGTACCCTAAATCTTCAACACTGTTGTAAGTAAAACACATAGTCCCCTGCATAGAGTACAGCTGGATATAGACTTGCACCTCAGAGGGCTTCATCACATTCACATTCTACAGGTATTTCTTGACAGGAACACGTTTCAATTGTCTGTGTCCCATCTGACTGACTGTCTGGGTAGAAATTTAAATTCTGCTCATTATAGTAAAGCTGGGGGGGCTGGACTTCCTTTTAGAAAATAGAGAGCTGATGCCAAGTACCCACAGCTCAGACACAAGATGTTCCTCAATAATACTGACAGCAGCAAAAATAGAGGGCACCACTCGGGAGCCCCAAAAAAATCCTATTTTTGCTGCTGTCAGTATTATTGAGGAACATCTTGTGTATGGGGTTTGAGTCTAAGGCACTGCATCTCAGTGCAAGAGGCTTCACTGCAGTCCCTGGTTCGAATCCAGACTGCATCACATCCGGCTATGATTGGGAGTCCCATAGGGCGGCGCACAATTGGCCCAGTGTTGGCTGGGGTAGGCCGTCATTGTAAATAATAATTTGTTCTTAACTGACTTGCCTAGTTAAATAAAGGTAATATAAAAAGTCATTCAGTGTTTGAAACTAGAGGCTAAGGGAGATATGTATCTTTATTGTTTTCCAGGACAGTTCAGAACTAATCCTTCTTGTCTCACAAGTGTTAAAATGGTACTTCCCTAGTCAGTAGTAGAGAATGCATTAGTCAAGTCTGCCCAGCCTTAGGAAGCTTACCCTCTGGCCATGGGGTCAGCTAAGGGCCTAATGAGAGCAGCTAACAATGACCTGCAGTCAGGATCTAGTCTCTGTACTGTGGGCCACTGGGCGCTGACTAAGGACTCTCCCACTAGGTCAATATTAGACTACTCCAACATGATAAGGAGTGAAATAAATGATTGAGAGGGCAGGAGGGGAGGAGTAGAGGGAAGAGGGGAGGAGTAGAGGAGGGGAAGAGTAAAGAGAACACTGTGGTACTTTCCTGTCACTCTGATTCATACATCGATGAGCTCATATCCTGTGTATGGTTGTGGGTCTACATGGGTTCAGAGAAGCTTCGGCCTTCAGACGCGTTCAGATACAAACAGGGATCAAAAAGAGCCTTCAGATGCTTTCAGATAAAAACAGGGACCAAAAAGAGCCTTCAGATGCTTTCAGATAAAAAAAGGGACCAAAAAGAGCCTTCAGATGCTTTCAGATAAAAACAGAGACCTAAAAGACACGAACGTGGCTAAAAAAAGAGCCCTCGGGGCTGCTTAGCAAAACCTACTGCTCCGAGCCTGCAGGGCCTGAAGCTAAACCATTCATCCTGACTATAGTCAACAGGGCCTGAAGCTAAACCATTCATCCTGACTATAGTCAACAGGGCCTGAAGCTAAAACCATTCATCCTGACTATAGTCAACAGGGCCTGAAGCTAAAACCATTCATCCTGACTATAGTCAACAGGGAGTGAAGCTAAAACCATTCATCCTGACTATAGTCAACAGGGCCTGAAGCTAAAACCATTCATCCTGACTATAGTCAACAGGGCCTGAAGCTAAACCATTCATCCTGACTATAGTCAACAGGGCCTGAAGCTAAAACCATTCATCCTGACTATAGTCAACAGGGCCTGAAGCTAAACCATTCATCCTGACTATAGTCAACAGGGCCTGAAGCTAAAACCATTCATCCTGACTATAGTCAACAGGGCCTGAAGCTAAACCATTCATCCTGACTATAGTCAACAGGGCCTGAAGCTAAAACCATTCATCCTGACTATAGTCAACAGGGCCTGAAGCTAAAACCATTCATCCTGACTATAGTCAACAGGGCCTGAAGCTAAATAAAACCATTCATCCTGACTATAGTCAACAGGGCCTGAAGCTAAAACCATTCATCCTGACTATAGTCAACAGGGCCTGAAGCTAAAACCATTCATCCTGACTATAGTCAACAGGGAGTGAAGCTCAAACCATTCATCCTGACTATAGTCAACAGGGCCTGAAGCTAAAACCATTCATCCTGACTATAGTCAACATGGCCTGAAGCTAAAACCATTCATGCTGACTATAGTCAACAGGGCCTGAAGCTAAAACCATTCATCCTGACTATAGTCAACAGGGCCTGAAGCTAAAACCATTCATCCTGACTATAGTCAACAGGGCCTGGAGTTAAAACCATTCATCCTGACTATAGTCAACAGGGCCTGAAGCTAAAACCATTCATCCTGACTATAGTCAACAGGGCCTGAAGCTAAAACCATTCATCCTGACTATAGTCAACAGAGCCTGGAGTTAAAACCATTCATCCTGACTATAGTCAACAGGGCCTGAAGCTAAAACCATTCATCCTGACTATAGTCAACAGGGCCTGAAGCTAAAACCATTCATCCTGACTATAGTCAACAGGGCCTGAAGCTAAAACCATTCATCCTGACTATAGTCAACAGGGCCTGAAGCTAAAACCATTCATCCTGACTATAGTCAACAGGGCCTGAAGCTAAAACCATTCATCCTGACTATAGTCAACAGGGCCTGAAGCTAAAACCATTCATCCTGACTATAGTCAACAGGGCCTGAAGCTAAAACCATTCATCCTGACTATAGTCAACAGGGCCTGAAGCTAAAACCATTCATCCTGACTATAGTCAACAGGGCCTGAAGCTAAAACCATTCATCCTGACTATAGTCAACAGGGCCTGAAGCTAAAACCATTCATCCTGACTATAGTCAACAGGGCCTGAAGCTAAAACCATTCATCCTGACTATAGTCAACAGGGCCTGGAGTTAAAACCATTCATCCTGACTATAGTCAACAGGGCCTGAAGCTAAAACCATTCATCCTGACTATAGTCAACAGGGCCTGAAGCTAAAACCATTCATCCTGACTATAGTCAACAGGGCCTGAAGCTAAAACCATTCATCCTGACTATAGTCAACAGGGCCTGAAGCTAAAACCATTCATCCTGACTATAGTCAACAGGGCCTGGAGTTAAAACCATTCATCCTGACTATAGTCAACAGGGCCTGAAGCTAAAACCATTCATCCTGACTATAGTCAACAGGGCCTGAAGCTAAAACCATTCATCCTGACTATAGTCAACAGGGCCTGAAGCTAAAACCATTCATCCTGACTATAGTCAACAGGGCCTGAAGCTAAAACCATTCATCCTGACTATAGTCAACAGGGCCTGAAGCTAAAACCATTCATCCTGACTATAGTCAACAGAGACAAGTCACTTGTATTTGTCCTCCATCTGTCTGAGCCGGTCATGTTTGATGAATGGACAGCTGTCATAGCGGGGAACCTGTGTAAGTAGTTGGTTGACAGAGAGACGCAGGGAGAAAAGAGGTTATATGGCAGAAAGCCACTTAGGAGCCATGAAGGGATCTGGAACAGAGTGTTCAGGATATTGTTCGTCAACACCACTAACCCCACGGGGCTTACACAAGACAGTCAGGCTTTCATTTACCATGTACCCTGTCCTGTAGGCCTATGTCCTGTCTTTCTCATCTCTCACACAGCCACCCCAAAAAATGGTACGTTTTCTATCGACCCACAGTTCAAAGCAATGGGATGTCATTGAAATACAGTATATAGGCTGTTTACTCTTCAACATGTATTATAGGTTAACAGCTCAAGAGTATTTAAAATCTGATGTTGATTGCCTGAATGGAGGGTACTAATGGCTTTACAACATCCCCAAACCAACCCATACACAGTACAGCCTACACACGCACACTCTACCACACATTGAAATAAACCTATATTTGATTACAGTGGTAACTTCTGGTGGACCAGTGCACTTTTAACATCAGAAGAATAAAGGAGTGGCAGAACAAGCCAAAACTTTAAAAGGATTTGTATTTGAGGAAGTTGAGGCAGTAGCAAGGGAATAAATGAGCAGACTCCGGCATGTCATGTTGGTTTACTGTTACACTGCAATTAACTTGTTTTCTTCTGTTCATCACTTCTCTTGACAAGAGCTACAAAACAGAACGGCCTTCTGGGAACAATAGACCAGTGATTGTTGTGTGTATAAAGAGAAATGGTATCTGTCCCACTGCAGCATTGAAGCACTGAAGCCCTTTACAAGGAGAAGAAAACACAGATATGTCCCTCTTGTACAATGCCATCCCTTGTGCCTTGGCAAATACATAGGAAACACAGACAGAGACATAAGTATTAAATGTTTCAGCGATGAAATGGAATCCCTGTACCCTGCAGAGATCAGGGCCTTACCTATATTAACCTATACTAACCTACACTAACCTATACTAACCTACACTAACCTACACTAACCTACACTAACCTATACTAACCTATACTAACCTACACTAACCTATACTAACCTACACTAACCTACACTAACCTATACTAACCTACACTAACCTACACTAACCTATACTAACCTACACTGACCTACACTGACCTATATTAATCTACACTGACCTACACTAACGTATACTAACATATACTAACCTACATTAACCTACACTGACCTGCACTAACATGCACTGACCTATACTAATCTACACTAACCTACACTAACCTATACTAACCTACACTATCCTACAATAACCTAGCTTACAGTACTTCATCATTGAATGACACACCAAGCCAGTCCCAGAATAGTTTACCTCAATCTTATAACCTCTCTTTCCTCTATGGAACTGCCCACTGTAGTTAGTTTGTATGTGTTTAGAATAGAGACAGGCTGTTTGTGGCATGTATCTTGTTACTGCTAACCAAACTAGCCCATATTTCCACGTTTGGCCGGCGGCTGCCGTCCCTTGGTTTAGCTCTGGTCAAGGTCCTGTGTTCTGTTTGGATATGGGCCTCTCGTTTCTGGCTGCCAACACATACAGCACAAATCCATAAGTCACTCAGCTAGGTCCTCGAGGGACTGGGAGTCAGTCTGTGAGTGGTTCAACTTCTCTCAGTTCAGTGAGGAGAATACTGAGATCCTGTAGCAAGCAACCAGGCTCATCGAAGAGAGAGAGAGATAGCCTTGCTATTGAGAGAGAATGAGAGAGAGAGAGAGAGAGAGAGAGAGAGAGAGAGAGAGAGAGAGCGAGAGCGAGAGACTTGCTATTGAGACTGGCCGCCGTAGGCAGACCTGGCTCTCAAAAGAAGAGAGGATATATAATGTATGACCATATTTTACACATATTTCCCTCAGATTACACAGACCCACAAAGAATTCGAAACCAAATCCATTTTGATAAACTGCCATGTCAATTGGGTGAAATACCACAGTGTGCCATCACAGCAGCAAGATTTGTGACCTGTTGTCACAAGAAAAGGGTAACCAGTGAAGAATTGTTGTAAATACAACCATTGTAAATACAACCTATATTTATGTTATTTTCCCTTTTGTACTTTAACTATTTGCACATTACAACACTACATATAGACATAATACGACATTTGAAACGTCTCTATTCCTTTGAAAGTTTTGTGAGTGTAATGTTAATTTTTTATTGTTTATTTCACTTTTGTTTATCTATTTCACTTGCTTTTCCAATGTAAACATATGCTTCCCATACGAATAAAGTCATTTGAATTGAGAGAGAGAGAGAGAGAGAGAGAGAGAGAGAGAGAGAGAGAGAGAGAGAAGTATCATATTATTGACTCTATCTGAAGTTGTTTGACTTGGAGAAGGGCTCCACTATGGAAACACACTGATATTATACCTGAGGAAGTCCAGACATTTTCCTTCAGTCTCTAGGGCCACATGTTCAGTGCCAGCCTCCATGGCCCAATTATGAACATAAAGCCAGAGTCAGAGCCATGGACAGGCTCACTCTCTCACCGCTTGAGAAAAAACAGCTCTGTCCTCATTCACAGTATCTACGACAGAGATACAAATGATGTGTTACATCACATTGGAGAGACGTTGAGCAGAACTTCAGGATGAAGGGATGGAGGGAGGCACAGAGAGGAGGACGCAGAGGATGAAAGAGGGCGCTGGGATGTCACAATGACTCCATTGTGGTGTTCTGTAAGATCAGGGCTCCCTGTGGTGGAGAGAAACCAACCATGTCTTCCTGTGCTTGTTTGGTAATGAGGGCATCCAACCAAGATACACCTCCCCAGCATGAGCACACTGACAACAGAACATATGGAACGTGGACACCGGTCCATTTTATGAGCCCTCTAGGAGGAGTTTATCCTACCTGCACATGTATAAAGAGCTTGACAAATACCCTGCCCATAAATAGCGATGTGGATATGTGGTCCAACATAAACTGAAGAGCGGAGTGTGATCCCTGAGCATCTGCTGTAAAGTAAAACAGCCCTCAGCTCAGCCTAGTGCAACAGGAAGCCCAGAGTGACCTCCTGGTCTCATAGACTAGACATAACATAGTAAACGTACATTTGTGCCACTCAAATCAGTACGATATGTTACATTTGGTATGGTTACATAAGATAGAGCGTTACTTAACACTAGAACCAATGGGCATCGATGGACCCCCTTCAAGCTAATGAGCAGTCATTCTGACTGCAACATTCTAACAGTGTAATTAATAAATGTCATATAAGCTATCACAAACATAATCATTTGATTGTGTTTATGAAGCCCTTTTGTAACATTAGAATATTATTTTTTATTTTATTTCAAATAACATATTAGCATTTTCATGAGTTTATGTTACTGTAGGCTATATGTAGGCTGTAGGAAAGTCAAGGATGGAGGGGGGCATGAGTAAAACAATGGAGAGTAATACAAATCAATGAATCAAGAGCAGTCAAAATGACTGTTTTAGTGGTTCTAGTAGATGGCTTGGCATATAATACGAACATCTAGCAACACAAAGGTTGTGTGTTCAAATCTCAGGCAACTTAGACTTAGCATTTTAGCTAATTAGGAACTTTGCAATTACTTACTACTTTTTAGCTACTTTGCAACTACTTACCATGTTACCTAACCCTTCCCCTAACCCTAACCTTAACCCTAAACCTTTAACCTAACTCTAACTCCTAGCCTAGCTAACATTAGCCACCTAACTAACAGATTGGAATTACATATCATACATTTTGCAAATTCTTAATCTAATGCACAAATTGCAATTCATAACATATTGTACAAATTGTAATTTGTAACATATCATATGAAATGGATGATGGACAAAATTAATACGTAACATATCATACTAATTGTGGTGTCCCCGATTTATATTTACTACCCCTGAGTCGAGGTTGCCTCCATGGGTCTGGCAAACACAAGACGTGGCAACCAGACACACTGCAGCCTCTCAACTGGAATTAAATGTCTGCTCCAGACCTGGCTCTCACCCCACACCAGGGCTAAAGACTAACTAAAGAATGACTTAGACATGGTAGAAGCCATGAATTTGCCTTGATTCTAAGTGTATGGAAGCACACTTATTACATCTAATCTATGGAAGACCATAAACTTCAGGTTCTGAATTTAAAAAAGTGAGAAGTGATGTAACTGGTCGATAAAGTCAGTAGAGTAAAATGTTCACAGACATTTTGTTACCACATTAGCAAACTGAAGTGACATCCAGTACACATTATTTTTTATTACATTTTTTGTACTTTTACACCTTTTTCTCCCCAATTCGTAGTTACAGTCTTGTATCATCGCTGCAACTCCCCTACGGACTCGGGAGAGTCGAAGGTCGAGAGCCATGCGTCCTCCGAAACACGACCATGCCAAGCAGCCATGCTTCTTGACACACTGTTCGCTTAACCCGGAAGCCAGCCGTACCAATGTGTCATGGGAAACACCGTTTTGTCAGCTAGCAGGCGCCCGGCCTGCCACAAGGAGTCACTAGAGCGCAATGGGGCATGGACGCATTGCTCTGGACCTTCAGCCGGCCAAACCCCCCCCCCATTACCCTGACGACGCTGGGCGACGAACCCGGGTATGTTGTGATGCCTCAAGCACTGCTATGCAGTGCCTTAGACCGCAGCGTCAATCGGGAGGCCTACGAGAGTATTTTAATCGATTTGTTATTTCATGGGCTGGCAGAGTCAGTTTTGCTGATTGTCCACCAAAATCTTGTAAATGTCTTTAGAGCTTCCAGTCACAACAACTACAGGCACTTCACAGAGGGATGGACAGGGAGGACATGAAAGAGAGAGAAATAGAGAGAGAGAAAGAGCGAGAGAGAGAGAAAGAGAACGAAACAGAGAAAGTGCAAGAGAGAGAAAGAGCGAGAGAGAGTGTGAGAGAGAGAGAGATAGAGAGATAGAACGAGAGAGAGAGAACGAGTGAGAGAGAGGGAGAGAGAGAGAGAGATTTTCCAGTAATCTATCATACAGACAGAGTACAGGTAAACCCAGTAGAGGAGTTGGGACAACTGTTCCTGGTTTAAAGGAGAGAGGAATGTAATGTAATGTGTGTGTGTGCTGTGACTTCCTCTTCAGAGCAGTCTCTAATTGTCTCCTAATGGAAATATATTGAGGTACCATTCATCTACTGTTATTGTTTCATCATTTCATATTAATCACTGCTGAATCATTATTTCATGATGAAAAAGCCTTGAGAAAAAGCCCAGGCACAAAGCTCTGCATATCAGATGGGGAGTTTTATATAAGGCTTCAAAATAAACCCACTGCTACAACAACTGAAGACAACTGAAGTGAGCGCAGTCAACTCCCCAAACAAAACAACACACGCACGCACGCACACACACACACACACACACACACACACACACACACACACACACACACACACACACACACACACACACACACACACACACACACACACACACACACACACACACACACACACACACACACACACACAGCTGTGCCAGTTACAGCAAGGCCTCCACAAAGCCAGTGAATGCCGATACATTAGGGATCCATTAGCAGTAATGAGCATCACGTGAGCTGGGCTGGTTGGATGTGTGTCTGACAGGGGTACAGAGAGGAAGAAGGGTGTCACACTACCAGGCTACAATCTGCGCTCAGTGCTGCCTGAATGACTTACTGAGGGGATTAGGCCCCCATGCAGAGTCCTGGGACAGCCCTATACCCAGCCACCAGCAGGAGAGCACCAAGCCAACACTTTTATATGGAAAACATGACCCAGCCAAGGTGGGCACCACAACCTCTCTCAGCAGGCTGGGGCAGTGGGGTTGTCTGTCTGTTAGGCCATTTCTTTATGTTTGCATGTGTGTGTGTTGTGTGTATGGATCTAACAGCGGAGTGTGTGTACTCAGTTCTTATTGGTGTTTAAACCCCAGGTTCAGTGTTGGTAATGTGTGTGTACTCAGTCCATAGTGGTGTTTAATTAAACCCCAGGGTCAGTGTTGGTAATGTGTGTGTACTCAGTTCATATTGGTGTTTAAACCGCAGGGTCAGTGTTGGTAATGTGTGTGTACTCAGTTCATATTGGTGTTTAAACCCCAGGGTCAGTGTTGGTAATGTGTGTGTACTCAGTCCATAGTGGTGTTTAAACCCCAGGGTCAGTGTTGGTAATGTGTAAGTACTCAGTTCATATTGGTGTTTAAACCCCAGGGTCAGTGTTGGTAATGTGTGTGTACTCAGTTCATAGTGGTGTTTAAACCCCAGGGTCAGTGTTGGTAATGTGTGTGTACTCAGTTCATATTGGTGTTTAAACCCCAGGGTCAGTGTTGGTAATGTGTGTGTACTCAGTTCATAGTGGTGTTTAAACCGCAGGGTCAGTGTTGGTAATGTGTGTGTACTCAGTTCAAAGTGGTGTTTAAACCCCAGGGTCAGTGTTGGTAATGTGTGTGTACTCAGTTCATATTGGTGTTTAAACCGCAGGGTCAGTGTTGGTAATGAAGCTCTAAATTCCAGATGGAGGGAGAGAGGGAGCGGAGGGGATCGCAGGGGACCAGTCTTTCTGGTGTCTTTCTCTCCCTCCATCTCTCCTCTGCTGGCAGAAAAAGGAAGGTCTTGATTAAAGGAAAGCAGGAGGCAACAACAGTGTCCCTGCAGCACAGATTCATGTAAGAAGAAGTGAGCAGGCTGCTTAAATCAGGGGTCTGAGGCCCCGAAGAGGCCAGGCAATGGCAGGGCCAGGGGTATGCCACTGTTAAACACACACATTCACTCTGTCACCCCCTCCAGGCTCCATGGATCACAGGGCCCCCTGGCCACCATACAGGGCCCTCCAGCCACCATACAGGGCCCCCCGGCCACCATACAGGGCCACCAGTGTCCCCTTCACGTGTCACTGACCTCCTTTTTACTGTCATTACCATCTCTCAGGCTTTACACACTCTGTGGAGAGAAAGAGGACTGGGAAGAGAAAGATGATTCTGGGGAGAGAGAGATATACTCTAGGGAGAGGGAGACTATGGGGAGAGAGAGAGAGACTGGGGTAAGTGAGATACTCTGGGGAGAGAGAGAGAGAGACTGGGGAGAGAGAGAGGACTGGGGAGAGAGAGGGGACTCTGGGGAGAGAGAGAGGACTCTGAGAGGAGTGAGAGGACTCTGGGGAGAGAGAGAGAGGACTGGGAAGAGAAAGAGGACTCTGGGGAGAGAGAGATAATCTAGGGAGAGTGAGACTGGGGAGAGAGAGGGAGACTGGGGTAAGTGAGAGACTCTGGTGAGAGAGAGAGACTGGGGTAAGTGAGAGACTCTGGGGTAAGTGAGAGACTTGGGAGAGAGAGAGGACTGGGAAGAGAAAGAGGGCTCTGGGGAGAGAAAGATACTCTAGGGAGAGTGAGACTCTGGGGAGAGAGAGGGAGACTCTGGGGTAAGTGAGAGACTGGGGAAAGAGAGAGACTCTTGGGTAAGTGAGAGACTCTGGGGAAAGAGAGAGGACTCTGTGGAGAAGAAGTGAATCCCAATCCTTCCATAACAAAGCCATCACCTACAGAGAGATGAACCTGGAGAAGAGTCCCCTAAGCAAGCTGGTCCTGGGGCTCTGTTCACAAACTCAAACAGACCCCACACAGCCCCAGGACAGCAAAATAGTTAGACCCAACCAAATCATGAGAACACAAAAAGATAATTACTTGAAACATTGGAAAGAATAAAAAAAACTGTGCAAACTAGAATGATATTTGGCCAAAAAACAGAGAGCACAAAGTAGAAGAATACGTGACCACTGTGACTGACCCGAACTTAAGGAAAGCTTTGACTATGTACAGACTCAATGAGCATAGCCTTGCTATTGAGAAACGTTGCCTTGCTCTCAAGAGAAGACAGGCTATGTGCACACTGCCCACAAAATTAGGTGGAAAGTGAACTGCACTTCCTAACCTTCTGCCAAATGTATGACCATCTTAGAGACAAATATTTCCCTCAGATTACACAGATCCACAAAGAATTCTAAAACAAACCCAATTTTGATAAACTCCCCTATCTACTGGGTGAAATACCACAGTGTGACATCACAGAAGCACAATGTTTTACATGTTGCCGCAAGTAAAGGGCAACCAGCAAAGAACAAACAAGCTTCAATGCCATACAACTCTCCTTCTGAGGCCTCCAACTGTTCTTAAATGCTAGTAAAACTAAATGCATGCTCTTCAACTGATCGCTGCCCGCACCCAGCCCGCCCGTCCAGCAAAGCCCCCAAAGCCAATGCTTCCTTTGGCCACCTCTCCTTCCAGTTCTCTGCTGCCAATGACTGCAACGAACTGCAAAAATCACTAAAGCTGGAGACTCTTATCTCCCCCACTAGCTTTAAGCACCAGCTATCAGAACAGCTCACAGATCACTGCACCTGTGATTAGCTCATCTGTAAATAGCCCATCCAACTCCCTCATCCCCATACTGTATTTATTTATTTATTTTGCTCAGTTGCACCCCAGTATCTCTACTTGCACATTCATCTTCTGCACATCTATCACTCCAGTGTTTAATTGGTATATTGTAATTACTTCGCCACCATGGCCTATTTGTTTCCTTACCTCCCTTATCTCACCTCATTTGCACATGCTGTATATAGACTTTTCTACTGTATTATTGACTGTATGTTTGTTTATTCCATGTGTAACTCTGTGTTGTTGTCTGTTCACACTGCTATGCTTTATCTTGGCCAGGTCGCAGTTGTAAATGAGAACTTGTTCTCAACTAGCCTACCTGGTTAAATAAAGGTGAAATTAAAACGTTTAAAAACACCATTGTAAATACCACGCATATTTATGTTAATTTATTTACAATTCTGTACTTTCACTATTTTCACATCGTTACAACACTGTATATATACATAACATTTTAAATGTCTTTATTCTTTTGGAACTTCTGTGATTGTAATGTTTACTGTTCATTTTTATTGTAGATTTTATTGTAGATTTCCCATGCCAATAAAGCCCTTGCATTTAATTGAATTGAATTGAGAGACTCTGAGGAGAGAGAGAGAGACTGGGGAAGAAAGATGACTCTGAAGAGAGAGAGAGAGACTGGGGAAGAAAGATGACTCTGAGGAGAGAGAGAGAGACTGGGGAAGAAAGATGACTCTGAGGAGAGAGAGAGAGACTGGGGAAGAAAGATGACTCTGAGGAGAGAGAGAGAGACTGGGGAAGAAAGATGACTCTGAGGAGAGAGAGAGAGAGACTGGGGAAGAAAGATGACTCTGAGGAGAGAGAGAGAGACTGGGGAAGAAAGATGACTGAGGAGAGAGAGAGAGACTGGGGAAGAAAGATGACTGAGGAGAGAGAGAGAGACTGGGGAAGAAAGATGACTCTGAGGAGAGAGAGAGAGACTGGGGAAGAAAGATGACTGAGGAGAGAGAGAGAGACTGGGGAAGAAAGATGACTCTGAGGAGAGAGAGAGAGACTGGGGAAGAAAGATGACTCTGAGGAGAGAGAGAGAGAGACTGGGGAAGAAAGATGACTCTGAGGAGAGAGAGAGAGACTGGGGAAGAAAGATGACTCTGAGGAGAGAGAGAGAGAGACTGGGGAAGAAAGATGACTCTGAGGAGAGAGAGAGAGAGACTGGGGAAGAAAGATGACTCTGAGGAGAGAGAGAGAGAGACTGGGGAAGAGAGATGATTCTGAGGAGAGAGAGAGAGGAGACAGTATACAAGTGGTGTACTCGTAAATACAATTAAATGTTGCTATAATGACCAAATAATTAGCCACTAAGAACTATGCGTGAGAGGCAGTGGAACCAGGAGCACTTTTAATTACAGCTAGAGTGAGTAAACACCAGACAGGGCCACTTCATGACGGGGCCCCTGGACAATTACACTGAGGGAGAGGGAATGAAACATTTTCACAGAAAAACACAATTAATACAATAACAAGGCTTTCGTTTTGGGACAATTTCTCTCTATTTATTTTGTATTATTCACATTAATAATCAATTTGCTTGAATCTATTCTTAGAGGACATGCTATTGATATTCAATGGAAACATCTCTGTTGTTCAGAAACCCTGTCCAGAAGTGTCTCCTGTCCACAGCAGGACACCTAAACACAGCCAGTAAAATGGTTCCCTGGCGGAAATAGTGGTCAGGACGGGTCTTTGGTTGTCCCTGCCTGTCCTTCCTTCATTCTCTCTGTGGTTGTTGTCTGCTGTTCTGTTGGGGCAGATGCTCCTCTCTCTCTCCCTCTCCATCTCTATCCTGCACGGCTGTTTGTACAGCAATTATCCTCCGCTCCCTTCCCCCTGCCTCCTCCTCCTCCCTCGTTCCCCACCAGGAGGAACAAACGCAGCCCAGCTCCCCAGAGACACAAACACGCACAGACAGAAGAATGTGGCGTCTCTCTGTGGCCCAGCCACATGCCAGTGTGTTGCCACAGAGGCCCTCCATCCTCAGCCCCACCCCCCTGGACCCCTGGCCATCCTAAACACACTCAATAAACACAATGTCTGGGTTTGCAGCACTCAGGAGCATTCAACAGCCCATTGTCATTTCTTAACATAGCGATTCAGGAAATAATAACACTTGTTTTAGTATTTTGACCTGGAATGCTAAAAATGTTATTAGCTAGTGCTAATGTTTTGCCACAGAGCCATATGTACATAGCGTAATGCTGTTGTTTATGTGGTTATCTGACTGCCCCTCCAGCTATCTGTGACCAGCCTGTCTCTCCACACTGTGTGATCAAGGCCCAGTCACTGGGAGGAGAGGACAGCCTCCTCGAATGGCCTGTTTGGACACTCCTCACTGACTGTCAATTATAGTCCCTAGCTGTCTCTCTGCTGTGACCCCAACGGGCCTTCTCAGGAGCAGCGACTAAGTAGCTGTTGACAGGCTCATTCGTCTGTACCTGGTTAGTCACAGTGGGGGTGCTGGGGGGTGCTGGGTGGAGTGTGTGTCATCCAAAAAACATCCCACTCTACTGAGGTGATCATCAGTAAGTGTTGTAGGAGCTGAACCAATTTAATGTCCAAACTGGGTAAGGTGATTATAGCTGTGTGGACAAAGCAGAGTGAGGTGTTCAGAAACAGTAAGAGTTCACAGTTGAAAACACGCATTAGCTCATTCAGAGAAAAAGTATGAGTCATCACTATTAAACCAAACCATGATAAAGAGAAAATAGACCAATAATAGGCTACAATGGAATGAATGGCATTACTTTTTATGCTCAGTATACAACCACTCAGCCCACTGGAAGTCTAGTCAGAACATTGTCCAGGAGTGGTGTTTTATAGAGGCTCGTATTGTTAATGTATCTGAGCAGAGAAAAAGAGAGAGAGATAAATAAAGATAGAGTGGGAGAAAGTGAGAGAGAGAGAGAAGTAAAGATAGAGTGAGAGAGAGAGAGAGAGAGAGAGAGAGAGAGAGAGAGAGAGAGAGAGAGAGAGAGGTGGAAACAGAGGGGAAGTTGTGTGGGGCAGGCTGGCTGGCTGGCTCTGTTCCACTGTCCACTCCAGCCAAACTAACACATTCACACTGTTAATAAAGGCGGAAGAACTGAGGCCTCTCTGTGTGGGTGAAAAGTCACTCTCCCTCTTCACACACATCTTTTTAACAGTTCATTATGTCAGATGGGCTAGTAGATATTGTTTCAGGGAGAGAGCTCTCACTTTCTTTCCATACTTTTCTTTCCTCCTCTTTCCGGGCTGGCTGGTGAATGGCTACCCTCTCGCTCTCTTTTATCCTGGCCTCTGCGCTGTTAAAGCCGTGACATACAGGAGGCAAACCCCGGGCTCTAAATCAGGGCCTGAGGGGTGACATGTGTGACATGTGTGGCTCTGTGGACTGGAAGCAGCTTTGTGGCGGAGGGAGAGGAAGAGAGGAGGAGAGTGATGAGGGAGTAGGGGCCACAGACAGACACTCAGAGAGAAAAGGCAGGAGGAAGGAGACCTTTGTGAAATGGCTCCGACCAACAGGCACAACAACAAAACCACAACAAGGGCCCCAGTCATCAATTAGAACTAGAAGGAGAAGAAGAAGAAATGCTGCCACAGCTAAATGCGAGGGGGAGGTCAAGGGCTCTGAAAGCAGGAGGGAAGAGAGGGATGGAGGAGGAAGAGTGGGAACAGAGGGATGGAGGAGGAAGAGTGAGAACAGAGGGATGGAGGAGGAAGAGTGAGAACAGAGGGATGGAGGAGGAAGAGTGAGAACAGAGGGATGGAGGAGGAAGAGTGGGAACAGAGGGATGGAGGAGGAAGAGTGGGAACAGAGGGATGGAGGAGGAAGGGAGAGGGAACACAGGGAAGAAAGGGGAAAGCCTAATGGAGTGACATGAGAGGCAGGGACATACAAACACCTGCAGTTTGTCCAGAACACTGTTCCCATCAATACCTCTGTAGAACCTCCGAACATAGGGGCATAGGGATCATGTAGCATAGCAGAACAAATCAAGGCAGAACTGAGAAGATTGTATCTGGATCCACACAGCACCATACATGATAAAGTAGAGAGAGTATAGCAATACCACACAACCCCAGGGGGGACCAGAGAGGGGGGTGGAGAGGGGGAGAGAGAACAACAAAGGGGGAGAGACCGGGAGGGGACGGAGAGACAGGGGTGGAGAGGGGGAGAGAGGGGGATAGAGAGTGGAGTTGCTGATGGTTTTCCGGGATGCATTACAAAGAGAGAAAACAATTACAGTGGCTCTCCAAAATCTATTCACTCCAATTTTCTGGGAAACACTTTTTCCCTCTTCCTCTCCCTCTCTCAGTCCTCTCCCCTGGCCCAGGCCCAGCCTAATGCACCACTTCAGCTCCATCTCAGATGATTTCACAGTTGTCATTGAACAGTGAACTTCCTCTTTCTTTCCCTGAGTGTTAACTAGGGGCGATGCCAACATGGCATCCAGGGAGAAGAAACAAGGCCTGCGTCTTTCAAACCGCCAAAAGTTCTGCAAACGGGTGTTAGCATTCTCCACGGTGCTTTAGTTAACAGTCCTGTCTCTGTCCCCTAAGCAGATAGCATGGATGTCCCTCCGTCAGCTGGCCAGAGGCAGGGCCACAGCAGCCTGTGTCCTTCACCTGACATTTTACAGCAATTAACATCTCGCTAACAAGACAAGAGGCCGTCTAAGATGCCAGAATAGCCCAGTCAAGGGGCTCAGGGGCCACTGAGGAGGGCACACATACATACAAACACAAACACACACACTTCATCGTCGTGGTGACATCCCCACCTGTCCCCTACCAATCAGCCTGATCTCCACACTCTGGGCCTGGAGGCCATGGTTGTGTCGGTTCCTGAAGCAGGGATTTGGAGCTGGTTCCCTGTCTAATTACTGTTGGAAGGGCCCAGTGTTCCCCTGCTTAGTAATGTGGATTTACTGCTCCTAAAGCCCCACTAACACTGCACATCATCTGTATGACAGAAACAGCAGCTCCAGCTCCTAGCTGTGGCCAGAGACACAGTCCAGTAGTGAGTTGGGGAGCAGAATCTGTCAAATACTGCTACTGGACAATTAATCCATCCTGTCATGTTTGAATGTTCCATCCATTGATCCTCTAGTGCAGCTGCAGATAGATCAGGGGTTTGTTTTTCCCTGTTTAACTCTTGTGCTTTGTGCTATGAATCTAAGCCGCTGGTATGTGACTGTAGGCATCCGCAATTAAACTGGTTTGAAAGGAGTAAGAATAGCAGCGATGCGGGAATGCAACGGCCATAGTCCTGGCCATGTGTCACTCGCCCCAGCCAGCCAGTCACAGAGCCTCGCTTGACTCTACCGTCAGGGGGCACAAAGGGACGCAGTGGGACACAGAGGGACAATTAGAGGGTGAGAAGGCATAGTAACTGTGTAAACCCACAGACACAGGAATGTATGGGGCAGTACAACTGGACACAACACCATCCATCACAAGCCACAGCTCAGCATGGGTGTGAATATTAACATTACACCAGCGACAAGCCTGTCGTTACAAAATGTTCTTCCTCACTAGCTGTGCATCGTCTCCTGCTACAATGCATTCTACACCACTGTCACTCCCCTGCTTGTCAATGAAGGTTGTATTAATAGCTGTGTGGTTAAACCATTAGAGGGTTACTGTAATGCCACACTGTGTGTGTGTGGGGGGGGGGGGGGGGGGATGGATGCCTGAGGGGGCACCTTTGGGACAAGGGACTGGCCATGCCCCAGACTATTCCACTATGCCTCCATTACAGGGCAGTGCCAGACATGCAGCATGTGTGTCCTGACTGGGAACAGAACAGGGGGCAACTAGGAAGGGATGGCAGGACTGCCTGCAATGTAGAGGAAGGGTTGAAAGGGGACGGGAGGTGTCAAACCTGGATAAGCATCTTCTCTCCCTCCCTGGTGCACGACACGGTTATGGTACCACATTAAAGCCAAGTGTCTGTGACCAGACAGTGAGCAGAGGTGCGACCCATATCCAGAGTCCATGCACCATTTAACCCAACAGTGCAGGCCAGCAGCACTGGGACAGCAGACGAAAGGCCTAACGCCACTACAGTGTGCTCTCCTAAACGCCAGGGAGGGAGGACGTGTTTTGTGTGTATAGACACAGTTCAACAGCTCATCCAAAAGCCTGCAGTTGTGATAAATACAAACACTTCTGGCCAACTAGAACACAACATAAATGTAACGTTTGAGCACGTCGGCAGGCAGACAGACTCAGGGAGGTGGGTAAACACAAAGGGGAGAAGGGGGCAGCCAGCTATCTGTTCTGGCCTGGATGTGTCACATCGTCTAATGCTGTAAGAACCACTGTTTAGGTCTCTGAAGCAGTCAGATGATATTATACTGTCTATTGTACAGCATGTGTGTGTGTGGCCATGGGTCCCTGGAAACTGACCTATGGCCACATCCCAGTGAGAATCAGGATATGATAATGCTTCATGTAGAGGGGAAAGGATGTGCAGCTTAGTTGGTGCCTAACATGACTCCTAATATTACCCCCACACACATACACTCGTGCGTACACACACACACACACACACACAGCTCTGTATATTCCTTTTCTTCCCCAGGCCATAGCATCGACAAATGATTGAAGAAAAGAGTGTGGATTAAAGCAGCGTGAAACAAGGTGCTTGAAGCAATAACAGAAAGAGGGAACAAAGGGAGATACGAGACTGTGGAGGGAAGATAATTAATGAATGGCTGCCTGAGATAATACAAACTTCAACAGCAGGACCTCTTGTCCTACTTCTGCTGAATATGACTTTATACCCCCCCCAACACACACACACACACACACACACACACACACACACACACACACACACACACACACACACACACACACACACACACACACACACACACACACACACACACACACACACACACACACACACACACACACAAAGACACACACACAAAGACACACACACACACAGCCGTGAAAGGAGCGATTCAAACAGAAGCTCCCAGAGGCGCCTAATAGTACATTACCCAGAAACGTTGTCTTAACAATGCCTACAGGCAAACACTGATCTGAGGCCATGCAGGACACGAAGAACAGCAGAGAACAGCAACAGTCAGATAACAAGTGGCAGTCAGAGACAATCTCACAATAACATTTCTGGAAGGTAAAAGGAGCTCCATGGGGAAAATGGGTGATGGTGAGAGTCAACTCTGATGATGGGCTCAGTGTGGCTAGCAGGAGGCTGTGAGAGTCAACTCTGATGATGGGCTCAGTGTGGCTAGCAGGAGGCTGTGAGAGTCAACTCTGATGATGGGCTCAGTGTGGCTAGCAGGAGGCTGTGAGAGTCAACTCTGATGATGGGCTCAGTGTGGCTAGCAGGAGGCTGTGAGAGTCAACTCTGATGATGGGCTCAGTGTGGCTAGCAGGAGACTGTGAGAGTCAACTCTGATGATGGGCTCAGTGTGGCTAGCAGGAGGCTGTGAGAGTCAACTCTGATGATGGGCTCAGTGTGGCTAGCAGGAGGCTGTGAGAGTCAACCGTGATGATGGGCTCAGTGTGGCTAGCAGGAGACTGTGAGAGTCAACTCTGATGATGGGCTCAGTGTGGCTAGCAGGAGGCTGTGAGAGTCAACTCTGATGATGGGCTCAGTGTGGCTAGCAGGAGGCTGTGAGAGTCAACTCTGATGATGGGCTCAGTGTGGCTAGCAGGAGGCTGTGAGAGTCAACTCTGATGATGGGCTCAGTGTGGCTAGCAGGAGACTGTGAGAGTAAACTCTGATGATGGGCTCAGTGTGGCTAGCAGGAGGCTGTGAGAGTCAACTCTGATGATGGGCTCAGTGTGGCTAGCAGGAGGCTGTGAGAGTCAACCCTGATGATGGGCTCAGTGTGGCTAGCAGAAGGCTGTGAGAGTCAACTCTGATGATCGGCTCAGTGTGGCTAGCAGGAGGCTGTGAGAGTCAACCCTGAAGATGGGCTCAGTGTGGCTAGCAGGAGGCTGTGAGAGTCAACTCTGATGATGGGCTCAGTGTGGCTAGCAGGAGGCTGTGAGAGTCAACCGTGATGATGGGCTCAGTGTGGCTAGCAGGAGGCTGTGAGAGTCAACTCTGATGATGGGCTCAGTGTGGCTAGCAGGAGGCTGTGAGAGTCAACCCTGATGATGGGCTCAGTGTGGCTAGCAGGAGGCTGTGAGAGTCAACCCTGATGATAGGCTCCGTGTGGCTAGCAGGAGGCTGTGAGAGTCAACCCTGATGATGGGCTCAGTGTGGCTAGCAGGAGGCTGTGAGAGTCAACTCTGATGATGGGCTCAGTGTGGCTAGCAGGAGGCTGTGAGAATCAACTCTGATGATGGGCTCAGTGTGGCTAGCAGGAGGCTGTGAGAGTCCCTCCGACCCCACTCACCCCTCTCTGCAAACCAGGGACACAGGAGGTACATGAGTCACATGCCATAGGGGAGCCAGCACAGGGGACAGCCCTAGTAAGCTGTCATGAATGGTCAGGCAACTACTTCACATGCAAATCCTCATATAACAGGATTCCATTCAAATGCAACACTCAGACCAGAAAACCACATACAGCGGATAGTTAATTAAATCTGTTTTCTGATTTATCCACTACTTTGCAATGTGATGTGTGTCTTGTGAATTAATATTCAAATGGATTCAGTTTATTTTGCGTATTATGCGATGCAATTTTCAACAATATTGTGAAAGCGCTGTGCAGGTAATTGAGATCAGTGGTGTGAATAGAGGGATGAATGTGATGTGGAGAAGGCCTGACTCTCCCCTCTGCTTCAACCTCCCCTAGAAGCCCACAGGGACACACAGGAAAGTCCCTCATTGTTCCTTCAGGGGGACACAAAAACAGGATTCATTTAAATTTGGTTGACAATACCATGCTTTTCAAGCTAATCCATGTGGCCTGTGCCCCAGCCTAGAGTTTCTAGAGCTGCTTTCTATTCCCTTCTATTCCACAATCACTCTGCCAGTTTGTTTTGTTGGGGGAAGGGGGGACTGACAGTTCAGCCAGTGCTTAGCCTGGACAGACATGTTCCAGAGAGAGACAGACAGGGCCCAGAGAGAGACTGACATGTTCCAGAGAGAGACAGACAGGGCCCAGAGAGAGACAGACAGGGCCCAGAGAGAGACTGACATGTTCCAGAGAGAGACAGACAGGGCCCAGAGAGAGACAGACAGGGCCCAGATAGAGACAGACATGTTCCAGAGAGAGACAGACAGGTTCCAAAGAGAGACAGACAGGGCCCAGAGAGAGACAGACAGGGCCCAGAGAGAGACAGACAGGGCCCAGAGAGAGACAGACAGGGCCCAGAGAGAGACATACAGTTGCAGAGAGAGACAGACATGTTCCAGAGAGAGACAGACAGGTTCCAAAGAGAGACAGACAGGGCCCAGAGAGAGACAGACAGGGCCCAGAGAGAGACAGAAGGGGCCCAGAGAGAGAGAGAGACAGAAGGGGCCCAGAGAGAGAGAGAGACAGAAGGGGCCCAGAGAGAGACAGACAGGGCCCAGAGAGAGACAGAAGGATCGAGGGAGACTGTGGAGACAGACAGGGGGAGGCAGAGATAGACAGAGAGGAAGAGAAATGTATAGAGATCGAGATTTGTAAAGATCTGAGAGATCTGTCTGTCTGTCTGTCCGTCCGTCCGTCCGTTTCTCTCTCCTTTCTCTTTCCACTACTTCTACACCCTCCTCCTCTTCCCCCTCCAGTATCTCTCCTCTGTGGCTCCTCAACACCCAGTAGACTGCAGTGAGCCGTGAGATCCTATCAACGTGCTGTAGTGTATAATTTACTACTGCAGAGAGGGTTGAGTCAGGAGAGCGTGGGCAGGGTAAGAGGCAGCGATAGAGGAGGGAGTAGGGGGGTTATAGTGTCCTAGAGGGGTCCGCAGGGAGGCCCTATCGAGCTATGGCGCTCTAGGGTACATAAGAAAATGATTAAAAGTCCCCATCACTACCACTAGCTCCAGTGACCGATTCTCCTCCATTACCCCTGCCCCCTCACACACCCACATACCCACAGGGATTCAGGTGAGCTGGGCCTATCGCTGCAGCCGGAGGCGGGCTTAGACCACTGACCTGTGTACCTGCGTCACTGCAGAAGCTGAAGGACACATACCTCTGCAGACCAACAGAGGACAAAGCATGGACATTTGTACAGTACAGTGACTGGGATGTGCAGAATAGCAGAGAGCAGAGATGGGGGTTTTCAAACCGTCTGTTTGGCTGTTACCTGTCTGCCAAGTCTTTCAATTAGCACAACTTGGCAGTCCATAGAAAAAGCAACAAACATCACTAAACAGATACAAACTATCCTTTGGGAAGAAGACGTTTGGATAGATGAGGAAGTGAAGCTATTTTCCTGAAAACTATCCTCCTGACGTTTTGAACGAGTGGGAGCAGAACTTAATTCATGTAATTTATCTTCCTCCACGGAGATTGGAGGAGAACAATGGAGAATATATACAAAGAACAAAAGGGAGGAAAACAGACTCTAATTAGAGAATGTTCATTAAACAACTCCTCAGTAGTTCCAGACTGTGTCCTCCACGGTACCTCTTAAATACCCCACTGCATAAATCATCCAGCCTACTGTAGTGGTAGATTACGCAGGAGAGATGTCTAAAGTGGCATTCTCCACGGGGTACTAGAAATGAATGACACTTCCACACTTTTCTTCGCTTATTAACTTCAGCAGTGAAGACAGCACTTCTTACCTTGTCCTTATTAAAAGAGACTTTCTTTGGAGAGACTGAAGAAAATACCTCTGAACCTGTCAATGATCTTCTCAAGTACCTGATGAACTGTCCTAAACTCCACTTTGACCATACTGCACATTTTGATATAGAGTGACTTGCAATAGCATTCACCCCCTCTGTGTTTTTCCTATTTTGTTGCATTACAACCTGGAATTTAAATGGATTTTTATTTGGATTTAATGTAATGGACATGCACAAAATAGTCCAAATTGGTAAAGTGAAATGAAAAAAAGTACTTGTTTCAAAAAAATTCTAAACAATAAAAAACTGAAAAGTGGTGTGTGCGTATGTATTCACCCGCTTTGCCATGAAGCTTCTAAATAAGATCTGGTGCAACCAATTACCTTCAGAAGTCACATAATTAGTTAAATAAAGTCCACCTGTGTGCAATCTAAGTGTCACATGATCTCAGTATATATACACCTGTTCTGAAAGGATCCAGAGTCTGCAACACCACTAAGCAAGGGGCACCACCAAGGAGCTCTCCAACCAGGTCAGGGACAAAGTTGTGGAGAAGTACAGATCAGGGATGGGTTATAGAAAAATATCAGAAACTTTGAACATCCCATGGAGCACCATTAAATCCATTATTAAAATATGGAAAGAATATGGCACCACAACAAACCTGCCAAGAGTGGGCCTTCCACCAAAGCTCACAGACCAGGCCAGGGGGGCATTAATCAGAGAGGCAACACAGCGGAGATTGGAATATCTGTCCATAGGACCACTTTAAGCCACACACTCCACAGAGCTGGGTTTTATGGAAGAGTGGCCAAAAAAGCCAATGCTTAAAGAAAGAAATTAGCAAACACGTTTGGTGTTTGCCAAAAGGCATGTGGGAGACTCCCCAAACATATGGAAGAAGGTATTCTGGTCAGATGAGACTAAAATTGAGCTTTTTGGCCATCAAGGAAAACACTGTCTGGTGCAAACCCAACACCTCTCATCACCCCAAGAGCACCATCCCCACAGTGAAGCATGGTGGTGGCAGCATCATGATGTGGGGATCTTTTTCATCGGCAGGGACTGGGAAACTGGTCAGAATTGAAGGAATGATGGATGGCGCTAAATACAGGGCAATTCATAAGGGAAACCTGTTTCAGTCTTCCAGAGATTTGAGACTGGGACAGAGGTTCACCTTTCAGCAGGACAATGACACTAAGCATACTGCTAAAGCAACAATTGAGTGGTTTAAGGTGAAACGTTTAAATGTCTTGGAATGGCCTAGTCAAAGCACAGACCTCAATCCAATTGAATCTGTGGTATGACTTAAAGATTGCTATACAGCAGCGGAACCCTTCCAACTTGAAGGAGCTGGAGCAGTGTTGCCTTAAAGAATGGGTAAAAATCCCAGTGGCTATATGTGCCAAGCTTATAGAAACCTACCCCAGGAGAATTGCAGCTGTAAACTCTGCAAAACGTGGCTCTACAAAGCATTGGCTTTTTGGGGGGTGAATAGTTATGCATGCTCAAGAGTTATGTTTTTATTGTCTTATTTCTTGTTTGTTTCACAATAAAACATATATTGCATCATCAAAGTGGTAGGCATGTTGTCTAAATCAAATGATACAAACACCCCAAAAATATAAAATTAATATTTTAATTTTAAGGCAACAAAATAGGAAAAATGCCAAGGGGGATGAATACTTTCGCAAGCCACTGTAAGCTTCTTGTTCTGACAATAGCATGGTATTATCGGTATTCAGTTCACATTGGTTCACTATGTCAGGCTGCGAAGTCTCTGGCTAGCTTGACAGATTTCGGTGAACAAAGCCCGTGCTTGATAACATGTACCACATCACGGAGAACTAAATGGGTCCTGTGTTGTATTCAGGAGACGAGTTTGAGTGACACAGATCGTGTATCCTGCCTCTATTTCCAGGTACACAAGCATGCTGTCAACCTTGTTTACATGACGTCTATGCACCAGTCAAAATACTTCCTCTCCCACACACACTGGTCAATATCTACAGATGACTTCTCTATGTCACATTGTTAGAATGGCCCTGAGAGGCTCTGAGAGACTGTCAGTGTTAGTCTTTCAAGATGGAAAAACAACAACATTCATTGTTTGAGATGTTTAGGTGCTACACTGATCGTTTTACGGTGTCCAGGTGAGGAAGTGGGGACACATATCCTAAACAAAGCCCCCCAGCCAGTGAATGAGGCAGTTATGAGTGTTGGGCCAGTAAGTGAAAGGTCACTGGTTCGAATCCCTGAGCCGACTCAGTGAAAAATCTCACGATGTGCCATTGAGCAAGGCACTTAACCCTCAAGTAAGTCACACTGGGTAAGAGTATATGCTAAATGATTAAAATGTCCCCAAACAGAGGTATATTAATGTGGACAGGTCATACACCCTACCTCTCAGATTCTATTATCCTGGCCTCTGTGTTGCACATTCCAGTTACTGCCCCTGTTCCCCTTTTGTTTGTCTCATAGCCTCGTGACACCAAACAATTCATTTATTTCCTCTCTAATGGACATTCATTGTTGATCCGTATCTCTAAGGCCATACATACCACTGTGTAAGGTCCTGTTGTACCTTTGAGAGGACATCCTGGGCTTTTCAATGACATCACATGTGTGGGGGTGCCACCTTGTTTCTTTCAGTTTTTTTTTTTTTTTTTTTGTAATTTTTGGGCTACCATCACAATTAGAACATTTGATAGTGTGTATAATTGTGTAATTATCATTTTTGTGAGATTTATATTATAATTGTTTCTTACAGGTAAATATCTCAGGAATAGTTTGTTGAGTTTTCAGATCAGTGTAATATATATATATATATATATATATATATATATATATATATATATATATATATATATATATTTGTTTACATTAAATAAGAGCCAAATAAGAGATGGTAAATACATTTCCTCTGTAGTGGACATCATCATGCAGTAGGTTTTTTACCTACTGTCCCCATTTACTGCAATGTTACATGTTTCATATATACTATCAACTGAGTCATAATGGGCACTACAGTGCAAATACAATAAAACATGTATACAACCTTTTCCATATTCTCTTTTTGTAACATGTTTTTTTTTCCGGGTCTCAGGAGGATAGATTGTAGGCCACTCCACAGTGGATCCACCTTCAGTGTGCTAATTCTGCACAGGGCCATGCAAAGCAGGAGGGACAAGCAGAACATTCATAAATAAGAATGAGTCCTGGTCTCTCCTGCTCTCTACCCACTGTTCCCATTTCAATCTAGCCTGGCGATAGAAAACAGACGGCATGCTAGGGTCAGGGGTCAGCCCAGGCTCAATTAGAGAACCCCCCAGTGAAAAGGCCTGTGATTATTTTAAAGCCTTTAACGTCTCTCTCCCCGCTGACAGAGAAGAGGGGCTCTTTCCGAATAAAAAGTGGATTTGCCTCCCCCCTCCTACCCTTCTGCACCGGTTGTCAAAATGTATAAAGTTTATAAACAGAGACATGCAGGGTTAAAAGGTGCGAGAAGGGAGGTCACAGAGGAGGGGACGGGGAGATGGAGGACCCCCAACTCTCCTGTTGACAGACACCAGTCGCTACGGAGCGGAGACCGCTGAAAGATGAAGTGGTTCACAAAGATACACTTCTTTAGAGAAATATACTTAGAGAGGAATTATACCTAAAGGAGATATTTGTTTCAGTTTGTTGACAAGAAAAAATAAACTCATTTTCTTCATGTATTTATTTATTTTGGTTTGAAATATTATACTGTTGAAGGTCAAATAATAACTAGCAACAAAAGCATAGCATTTTGAGTGGTGGTGTTCATGCCCTGGGACATTTACATTATCATATAAATGATGGCTATTGTATAGTAAAAGCCAGGTTTTACATGTGAGAGTGGCTGAGCCAATGGGAGAGATGTGGCCCGAACATAAGTGCTCTTCAGGGATCCTATCCCTGCTTTCTGGCTGGCACATCAAACAGATAAGTGCTGTGATTTCCATGGCTTCAAGTACATTGCGTGGTACTGCTTTGAGTAAGTAGGTCTATTGAGGTTGCAAGTTTAACTGTCTGAAGCTAACAAACCATATGCACATTGGTAGGCCTGTCTAAACGGAGGATGTCTACTTGGATGGGTGACACTATATGAACTTTCCTGTTTTTCATATCTAGACTATCAAGCCATACACATGTGGCAAAGTTGAAATCCATAAGTAATTGTGCCTGGTGAAGTGCCTGGTGAAGTGCCTGGTGAAGTGCCTGGTGAAACCATATCTTCCTTCCGAATGGAAAAAGATAGGCAATAACACAATAGCGAACATTTTCATTAGGCCTCTGCTTGATCACACGGTTCATTTGATTACCTTGATGATATCCTGCCAGATTTACGCTCTAATGACAGTACCCAGGACAGCTGTACAGCATTTACCCTGTTCTCTTCTCACCCTTCACTGAGGCAAGGGTAATTTCACCCTGAGCACAACACAATCTCATTAACACAATGACCATGACTGTACTTTTCACACACACACACACACACACACACACACACACACACACACACACACACACACACACACACACACACACACACACACACACACACACACACACACACACACACACACACACACACACACACACACACAACAATACCATTCACTTCTGTCCAGGCTGAGATTTCCCCAAGGGTCTCATTCGTCTCACTTCGGTCAACAAACTCGTCTTCGACCGTTTGCAGAAATAATCCCTGTCTGTTTAACTTAGTGCTGAACAAGCTGCAATTCAGCACTCCTCTGACTTAACATCAAACTGGTTGACTTTGGACAACCAATGCATAACCCCTACTCAACACTGAAAAGTCACTCATCCACTTTGGGAATAGGACTAACAGGAAAGATGATAATAAAATGACCTGTGAATAGAATATGACACTATACTACACTAATGCTGTTCTTATATATGTTTTCTTCCTTCTTCATAGTCTCCAATTGGAGCCACACTAGAGACACATTAGAGACACATATGCCTGCCTGTGAGCCAGCCTGTGCTGCCTGAAAATCTCAGAGTTCAATAACTTCCACAAAGCTGTGAACGATCTGAGAGACAAGGCAACAAAGGCATTCTATGCCATCAAAAGGAACATAAAATTCAACATACCAATTAGGATCTGGCTAAAAATACTTGAATCAGTTATAGAACCCACTGCCCTTTATGGTTGTGAGGTCTGGGATCCGCTCACCAACCAAGAATTCAAAAAGAAAGAAAACAAAAAGATAATTACTTGACACATTGGAAAGAATTAACAAAAAAAAACTGAGCAAACTAGAATGCTATTTGGCCATAAACAAGAGTACACAGTGGCAGAATACCTGACCACTGTGATTGACCTGAACTTAAGGAAAGCTTTGACTATGTACAGACTCAATGAGCATAGCCTTGCTATTGAGAAAGGCCACCGTAGGCAGACCTGGCTCTCAAGAGAAGACAGGCTATGTGCACATTGCCCACAAAATGAGGTGGAAACTGAGCTGCACTTCCTAACCTCCTGCCCAATGTATGACCATATTAGAGACACATATTTCCCTCAGATTGCACAGATCCAAAAATCATTTGAAAACAAACCCAATTTTGATAAACTCCCATATCTACAGGGTGAAATTCCACAGTGTGCCATCACAGCAGCAAGATGTGTGACCTGTTGCCGTAAGAAAAGGTCAACCAGTGAAGAACAAACACCATTGGAAATACAACCCATATTTATGCTTATTTATTTTCCCATTTGTACTATAATCATTTGTACATCGTTACACCACTGTATACATATACAATTACATTTATAATGTCTTTATTCTTTTGAATTGAATTGAATAGATAGATAGATAGATAGATAGATAGATAGATAGATAGATAGATAGATAGATAGATAGATAGATAGATAGATAGATAGATAGATAGATAGATAGATAGATAGATAGATAGATAGATAGATAGATAGATAGATAGATAGATAGATAGATAGATAGATAGATAGATAGATAGATAGATAGATAGATAGATAGATAGATAGATAGATAGATAGATAGATAGATAGATAGATAGATAGATAGATAGATAGATAGATAGATAGATAGATAGATAGATAGATAGATAGATAGATAGAGTGGAGGGCCATGGTTCATCTGAAGGGATTAGCAGACAGCCTTATCTCACCTCACAGTGATAAATCAACCAGGGACATAGGGAGCTGCTCATAACACCACTCTGCTCTGTAGGGGAATGGAAGGCCCAGATAGCACAGCCTATAGAACAGACAGACAGAGGAACAGACGAGACAGAGATGACAGAGAAAGAGGCTCTTAACCAGACTGTTTGTTCCAATCCTCCTGTATGGCTGCTACACCCACTTCACTCCTCTGCTCTGGTCTGTCTGCACCCAGGAATTAGCCAGCCGCCAATGGCCAGCAACTCCAAGGTTGTTTAGAATGGTCACCTTGATCCTGTCTCCCGTGATGATTCCCAGACAACGTGAGACAAAGGGGGCCTGCTTCTGGTGAATTTGGCCTTGTTTTGTTTGACCATGGCTGATGTTCTGGTTCTCCCAGAGTGCTTCTCATGGGCCTCAGTGGCTGTGCTATGGTCTAAATACAATCAGTCAACCTGCTGTGTTCGCCAGACAGGATGAGATAGAGCACAACAACATTTGATTGTCCAGATGAACAAATAAACCGTTCAGATCCAGACAAAACCGGATTAAAACTGGCCTAGTCGACAATATAGAGCTAATCTATAGCAGGTGAGCAGAGATGGGGAATCCTCTTAGAAAGATGCCAGCATCGCGCCAGTAAACGACTAAACAAAGAGATGACAATGCGATGTAAAGCATGCAGTATAACTACTTATTACTTGACATGACTAATACAACATTTCATGAGATTATCTTTTTTTCCCTGTCTAGTAAATGACAAAGTCCATGGCATGTGCTCTGCTTAAACCGTTATAACAGGACCAACAAATGGGCATTTGTGAGACACGTAGACAGCTGTAATAACTTTAGTCTTGGGAAGAGAAATGTCTTAGGGGAACAAAGTTGGCTTTAAGTGCCCAGTCCCTGGGGGAGAGAACGGAAATCGAAACTGTGTGGGATGAAAGAACCCAATATTTCTGAATTGTTGATGTAATCTCGGCTGCAGAAATCACTATAACAACTAAGGGGCGGGGGGGGGTATCTGAAAAATGACCAGAACAGAACAGGGTCCCTTCTGTGTTTTGAAATCCGTTCATTCAGGGGAGAGTATTTCCTCAGAGCTTTGCTTAGCCAATATCATTAACTATAGACTGTGTGTGCTGCTGTCCAAATGCCCTGGACAGACACAAGGACACATACACATTAAGTGCTTTAGAGCTCTTATGTGGAGCGACGGCAAGGAAGAGATGACTAGGTATAACACTATGTCCACCTGAGTGTGTGTCTGTAGTAATTATTGATGAATGGGAAAAGACTGTATAACATCTGAGAGCCTATAGCTAGCCGACGTATTTCTGTGTTACACAACCAGATCATTAAGGCCACATTGCAATATACACTGAGAACAACTTGGTAATATTGAGTTGCACCCCCACACCCCATATTTCAAAATGTGTATCTACTCTCTATTGTGCCTGATAATGGGGCTACTTGCTTATGCACACAACAATGTAACAAGGGCTTATGTTGAGATGCTTGGATAGGGACTTTCTGGCCATAACCACTGTGCTGTGAAATAGTCAGAGTAGCAAGTCAAACTCTCATCAATAATTTTGTTTAGAAGGTCCTCATTTTCACACCAGAATCTAATTAACAGATGAAAGTGGTGTGGGGGGTGCAAACGTCTCTCAACCAATCAGGAGTTATTGATCTCCAGAGCACGGCATACATTAGTTCATTAAGGAGAGCTCAAGTCTAAATGATGGTCTGATGAAATCCCAGCACAGCACAGACAGACAATCAGCCTGACAGGATAAAGGATCAGTCTATGGGTATAAACTATCAGTCTATGGGTATAAACGATAGAACGAGTGTATCCAATGGACTGGAGCATAACAAGTACGCACGTAAATGTACCAGCAAACGACAGTAAGTCGCTTCGGATAAAAGCGTCTGCTAAATGGCATATATTATTATAAAATATATCACAGTGTAATTGTGGTGTTAAGGAGATAATCAGTGCCATTACGGTCCTACTTAAACAGCAGATTAGTGTATGGAAAACAGCTTCATCAACTCAGAAAAATGAAAAACAGATGACTAATATATTGAGAAGAAAATAATGAAATATTAATGACAGGTGGTGTGGTGTTGGAGATCACAAAAGACTGCTTTCATCTAAAACAATGCAGCTTTGCATATGAAAGATCTCTCCCCAAAAAAAGAGGAAGCTGTCCCATGCAAGGAGACCCCCTGAGGGCGTGAAACATCAATGGAACAGGTGAGGGCCTCCTGTCCTATTGAAGAGGAGGAAGGGGAGGTTGAAAGGAAAGGCCTCCAAGTTCAAAGAAAGCATTGATAGACAACAGAGAGGGAGAGAATAGAAGATCTACTGTTGATGTAAATCACTGGGTTTTAGATGCTTCTCTATTCAGATCCCGGTGTCAGTCTGTCAGGGTGTGGCAGGGCCGGAGGGGAGGATGATATGTACTTTATTCTCATGTTCCCTTCAGAACAGGGTGGACACAAAGGGTTAAAAGTTGTGTGACCCCCACTGACCAATGATAAAAAGACTGGCCACAGGGGCAACCCAACTCTGAACCACAGATGACAGTGTCTGTTTAAACCAAAGATGACAGTGTCTGTTTCAACCACAGAGGACAGTGTCTGTTTCAACCACAGAGGACAGTGTCTGTTTCAACCACAGAGGACAGTGTCTGTTTCAACCACAGAGGACAGTGTATGTTTCAACCACAGAGGACATGACAGTGTCTGTTTCAACCACAGAGGACAGTGTCTGTTTCAACCACAGAGGACAGTGTCTGTTTCAACCACAGAGGACAGTGTCTGTTTCAACCACAGAGGACAGTGTCTGTTTGAACCACAGAGGACAGTGTCTGTTTGAACCACAGAGGACAGTGTCTGTTTGAACCACAGAGGACAGTGTCTGTTTGAACCACAGAGGACAGTGTCTGTTTGACAGTGTCTACAGAGGACAGTGTCTGTTTGAACCACAGAGGACAGTGTCTGTTTGAACCACAGAGGACAGTGTCTGTTTGAACCACAGAGGACAGTGTCTGTTTGAACCACAGAGGACAGTGTCTGTTTGAACCACAGAGGACAGTGTCTGTTTGAACCACAGAGGACAGTGTATGTTTGAACCACAGAGGACAGTGTATGTTTGAACCACAGAGGACAGTGTCTGTTTGAACCACAGAGGACAGTGTCTGTTTGCCAGCAGCAAATAAACGCCTCTGGCCCATTTAGTACCTCTTTTCTGCAAACAAAACACGCTGCCACAGGGGAGACGGGCCTTCTTCACTCACTACTACACAATCCCATCAAACACAGGCCTGTGTGTGGAACAAGCCCCAAACTACAAACTAACCAGAGAACATGAATAAAACAGTCTGCCATGCCCGTGGAGAGAGAGGGGGCCTTCCAGAATCTTCCTGGAATGGAAATATACTGTATTCACTGGTTGTAAATAGTATACTACACAAACATCTTACACAAATTATGTGTATGGATTGTTTAGGCTACATTTTGAGTAGGTTACCTGAACATTCCAGGCCATATGCCTATATGTGTACTCTGTATGTCAGTTTAAAGATACTGTATCACTCTACAGGACTGAAGTAATGACACAAATATTAACAGACATCAGTAGCAAGTCCAAAGTCAGGAACGAGAGGGAGAAGTAGGTAAATGCCATGGAAAAATCAACGGTACACTTTCATTAACATGAGTGTTGGGCCAGAACACTAAATACTCTGTCAGGCTTTAAAGCAGAACTGTTTTTACACTACTGAGTCATGTGGCAAGAAGAAAAACCTTCCAGAGGAGTGGCATAATCTGGACCTCTGCCAACTGTTGCAAGAGAGAGAAGAAATGAGGAAGAGAAGAAAGGAGGAAGAAAAACATGGGTAGCAAAATTGAGACAGACTACAGGGAGATAGATGTCTCAGCTGGCACAGGCTCAGAGCACTACCACACACAGACACATGGATCTAGAAACACTTGCACACACGCACGCACGCACACGCACATACATACACAAATTCTCCAACGAGTGCATAGCCAGAGAGTTGCCAGCTGTCTGAGTTGTTTAAGAGAACAGAAAACCACCTGTCCCTCTTATCTCCACCATGCAAGCTGAGAGAGAGAGAGAGAGAGAGAGAGAGAGAGAGAGGCTCCCTGTCCAACTGTAACCTCCTCTATAGTCTTCTCTCTCCTCCCGTCTTCTAGCAGTAGCTTGTTTCCCATCTACTTTTTAACACTTCTCTTTCATTGTCGTTCCTTTCTTCTCCCTTCCTCTTCTTCCTCTGATCTTAATGTCACCGAGTCCAAAAGCTATTTTAACCAGCAGCATGGCACTTCCTGACAAAGGAATCATCTAGTGGTTGAGTAGGGCCTTGGCAGGGTCTTCAGACAAAGCCTGTCAGGAGAGGGGATTGTTTGGAGGACCACGGGTGAGGAGAAGGTTATGCCACATGTTGTCCCGGTTGTCTCCCAAATGCCAGATAAGGCCTCATCCACCAGGTCAGTGTGTGTGTGTGTGTGTGTGTGTGTGTGTGTGTGTGTGTGTGTGTGTGTGTGTGTGTGTGTGTGTGTGTGTGTGTGTGTGTGTGTGTGTGTGTGTGTGTGTGTGTGTGTGTGTTTGTGTGGAGGACAAGGTCACTACTTCTTGTCTCTCTGTTTACACAATCCCTCTCATTTTCTCTCCACCCCCAGCGACTGTTTGTCTCTGATATAACTGAGTGTTGGAGTGCAGACAGATTGATACTTGCCAGACCGGATTTGAGGTGAGCCTATCTGAAGCCAAAACTCAGGATGGGGCTCACGCCCTCTCCCCCCTGAATATCTCCCAGCAGGACATGTGATTCCCTCACAGGGTAGGGGAGTGTGGGCAGTAGAGAAAGGGATCCAACGTAAAATGGCGTGGAGGGGAAGGCTGCCGTCTTATCATTTCTTAACCAACCATGCATTTTGTTTGTTTTTTCACGTAGTTCGTAACTTGTTTTGTACAAAACGTTGCTGCTACCGTCTCTTATGACCGAAAAGAGCTTTTGGACATCAGAACTGCGATTGCTCACCTCAAACTGGACGGAGAGTTATTTTTCAATGAGTCGGACAGGAGGGATATAATACACACACACACCTGACCAGGCCCAGATCCCCGTTATTCGCTGGAGGAAACGCAGATTTTGCACAAAGTGATCAGAGCGCCTTGTGAGGATCAGGAGAAGAGAGGCTAATCTGCCCATGCCTTCCGTCCTGCTAGCTAACGTTCAATCGTTGGAAAATAAATGTGACGAACTCAAAGCATGTTTATCCTACCAACGGGACATTACAACTGTAATATCTAATGTTTTTATTTTATTTTTTACCTTTATTTAACTAGGCAAGTCAGTTAAGAACCAATTCTTATTTTTAATGACGGCCTAGGAACAGTGGGTTCAGGGGCAGAATGACAGATTTGTACCTTGTCAGCTCGGGGGTTTGAACGTGCAACCTTCCGGTTACTAGTCCAACGCTCTAACCACTAGGCTACCCTGACGCCCCGGCAGAGTTGTGGCTGAATGTCGACATTAAGAACATACAGGTGGAGGGTTATATACTCTATCGGCAGGACAGAACAGCAGTAAGACTCGGGGCGGTGGCCTATACATTTATGTAAACAACAGTTGGTGCACAATATCTAAGGAAATCTCAAGGTTTTGCTCACCTCATGATAAGCTGTAGACCACACTATCTACCTAGAGAGTTTTCAGCTGTATTTTTCGTAGCTGTCTTCATACCACCACAGACCGATTCTGGTACTAAAACTGCACTCAATGAGCTGTATACCTCCATAAGCAAACAGGAAAACGCTCATCCAGAGGAAGGCGCTCCTAGTGGCTGGGGACATTAATACAGGGAAACTGAAATCAGTTTAACCTCATTTCTATCAGCAAGTTAAATGTGCAACCAGAAAGATCCATTTCTATTAGCAAGTTAAATGTGCAACCAGAAAGATCCATTTCTATTAGCAAGTTAAATGTGCAACCAGAAAGATCCATTTCTATCAGCAAGTTAAATGTGCAACCAGAAAGAAAACACATTCTAGACCCCTCATTTCTATCAGCAAGTTAAATGTGCAACCAGAAAGAAAACACATTCTAGACCCCTCATTTCTATCAGCATGTTAAATGTGCAACCAGAAAGAAAACACATTCTAGACCCCTCATTTCTATCAGCATGTTAAATGTGCAACCAGAAAGAAAACACATTCTAGACCCCTCATTTCTATCAGCAATTAAATGTGCAACCAGAAAGAAAACACATTCTAGACCCCTCATTTCTATCAGCAAGTTAAATGTGCAACCAGAAAGAAAACACATTCTAGACCCCTCATTTCTATCAGCAAGTTAAATGTGCAACCAGAAAGAAAACACATTCTAGACCCCTCATTTCTATCAGCAAGTTAAATGTGTAACCAGAAAGAAAACACATTCTAGACCCCTCATTTCTATCAGCAAGTTAAATGTGCAACCAGAAAGAAAACACATTCTAGACCCCTCATTTCTATCAGCAAGTTAAATGTGCAACCAGAAAGAAAACACATTCTAGACCCCTCATTTCTATCAGCATGTTAAATGTGCAACCAGAAAGAAAACACATTCTAGACCCCTCATTTCTATCAGCATGTTAAATGTGCAACCAGAAAGAAAACACATTCTAGACCCCTCATTTCTATCAGCATGTTACATGTGTAACCAGAAAGAAAACACATTCTAGACCCCTCATTTCTATCAGCAAGTTAAATGTGCAACCAGAAAGAAAACACATTCTAGACCCCTCATTTCTATCAGCAAGTTAAATATGCAACCAGAAAGAAAACACATTCTAGACCCCTCATTTCTATCAGCAAGTTAAATGTGCAACCAGAAAGAAAACACATTCTAGACCCCTCATTTCTATCAGCATGTTAAATGTGCAACCAGAAAGAAAACACATTCTAGACCCCTCATTTCTATCAGCATGTTAAATGTGTAACCAGAAAGAAAACACATTCTAGACCCCTCATTTCTATCAGCAAGTTAAATGTGCAACCAGAAAGAAAACACATTCTAGACCCCTCATTTCTATCAGCAAGTTAAATGTGCAACCAGAAAGAAAACACATTCTAGACCCCTCATTTCTATCAGCAAGTTAAATGTGCAACCAGAAAGAAAACACATTCTAGACCCCTCATTTCTATCAGCATGTTAAATGTGCAACCAGAAAGAAAACACATTCTAGACCCCTCATTTCTATCAGCAAGTTAAATGTGCAACCAGAAAGAAAACACATTCTAGACCACCTTCACTCCACACACAGAGATGTGTACAAAGCTCTCTCTCGCCCTACATTTGGCAAATCTGACCATAATTCTATCTTCCTGATTCCTGCTAACAAGAACATTTTTAAGCAGGAAGCACCAGTGACTCGGTCTGCAAAAAAGTGGTCAGATGAAGCAGATGCTAAACTACAGGACTGTTTTGCTAGCACAGACTGGAATATGTTCCGGGATTCTTCCGATGGCATTGAGGAGTACACCACATCAGTCACTGGCTTTAACCTGCCTAAATGACTACCGACCCATGGCACTCATGTCTGAAATGCTTTGAAAGACTGATCATGGCTCATATCAACACCATTATCCAAGAAACCTCAGACCCACTCCAATTTGCATACCCCCAAACAGATCCACTGAAGATGCAATCTCTATTGCACTCCACACTGCCCTTTCACACCTGGACAAAAGGAACACCTATGTAAGAATGCTATTCATTGACTACTGCTCAGCATTCAAAACCATAGAGTGCCCTTAAAGCTCATCACTAAACTAAGGACCCTGGCACTAAAAACCTACCTCTGCAACTGGATCCTGGACTTCCTGACGGGCCACCCCCAGGTGGTAAGGGTAGGTAACAACACATCCGCAACGCTGATCCACAACACGGGGGCCCCTCATGGGTGCGTGCTCAGTCCCCTCCTGTACTCCCTGTTCACTGCACGCCAGGCACAACTCCAACACCATCATTAAGTTTGCTGATGACACAACAGTGGCCTGATCACTGACAACAATGAGACAGCCTATAGGAATCAGGTCAGAGACCTGACCGTGTGGTGCAAGGACAACAACCTCTCCCTCAACGTGATCAAGACAAAGGAGATGACTGTGGACTACAGGAAAAGGAGGACCGAGTACGCCCCCATTCTCATTGACGGGGCTGCAGTAGAGCAGGTTGAGAGATTCCTTGGCGTTCACATCACCAACAAACTAACATGGTCCAAGCACACCAAGACAGTCGTGAAGAGAGTACGACAAAACCAATTCCCCCTCAGTAGACTGAAAAGATTTGGCATGGGTCCTCAGAACCTCAAACCTTACAGCTGCACTATGGAGAGCATCCTGATGGGTTGCATCACTGCCTGGTTTGGCAACTGCTCGGCCTCCGACCGCAAAGCACTACAGAAGGTAGTGCGTAAGGCCCAGTACATGACCGGGGCCAAGCTTCCTGCCATCCAGGACCTCTATACCAGGCGGTGTCAGTTGTCAAAGATTACAGCCACCCTAGTCATAGACTGTTCTCTCAGCTACCGCACGGCAAGCGGTACCGGAGCGCCAAGTCTAGGTCCAAGAGGCTCCTAAATAGCTTCTACCCCCACCCTCCACCCTCTGGAACGCTGCTGCTACACTCTCTGTTTTTATCTATGCATAGTCACTTTAATAACTATACCTAAATGTACATATTACATCAATTACCTCGACACCGGTGCCCCCCACATTGACTCTGTACCGGTACCCCCTGTATATAGCCTCCACATTGACTCTGTACCGGTACCCCCTGTATATAGTCTCCACATTGACTCTGTACCGGTACCCCCTGTATATAGCCCAGCTATTGTTATTTACTGCTGCTCTTTAATCATTTGTTATTCTTATCTCTTACTTTTTGGGGGGTATTGTCTTAAAACTGCATTGTTGTTTAAGGGCTTGTAAGTAAGCATTTCACTGTGAGGTCAACAAATGTTGTATTCGGCGCATGTGACAAATAAAATGTGATTTGATTTGATTTTTAAACACACAGCTCTCCTACACAGCACAACCAAGAAAGGCCATAGTACAAGAGCTTCACCACATGGTCAGAATAAGGCCAATGGAGATAATAGCCTTAAAACACATTTGTGTTGATATAGGCTCATTTCACGCATTGGAAGAGGGGAGCCCCTTTACTCTCACTCTCTTTCCGTCTCGCTGCTGATGGTAGGACTACATGCAGCATGCAGAGCTAAAGTGCCACCAGTCAAATGAAAGAAACGTGCAGTTTCCAGGTAACCGGGCCGCAGCGCATGTGACATCAACGCTAATGGGCCGGGGTTCCTCTGAGAATACACATACACTGGAGCAGACTGAAGGAGTGATGGCTGGACCAGCTGTCAGGTGTTGCCAGGGTCTGGCCAGTGGAGCTGGAGAGGGCGACTGAGACGTCCTGACCAGAACAAACAGATGGAGATCACCACTGTGCAGCATGGCTGAAATGAACCCCACAGCTTAGCATGAATTAGCCACAGCCCCTGGGGCTGGAGACCTGTCTCCCTCAGGAACATGGCAGGCAGGAGCCAGACTGGAGTACAGGAAGGGTTTGCAAGAATCAGCAAGTTACTCACTGTCTCACTCTCAGCCATGTCAGTCAAACACATCAGAGGGAAGAACACAATTTACATGGCAGTGGTGAACCCTGGGTAAAGTGATTAAAATGTGGCAGCACTTTCAGTGATGGTTAACTTATTCTCTCCTTTCTCTGTGGCCTTCCATGCAGCTCCTTGCATCTCTGTCAGCCAATCAATAAGCTATTATAGCTCTAAACAGCGGGCCAAATTAACTTATGCCACCACCTGCAGAGTCAGCACTCTGTCCTAATCCCATTGGCAGGGCCCAATAAGACATGCGGCCTAGGAGAGGTCCAGGGATCATCTCAATAACACAACACCAATGTCTGGTCTGGTCCTGCCTCAACATGGAGAACCAGTAAGCTAGTCCACTATGAGGACCAGTAAGCCAGTCCACTATGAGGACCAGTAAGCCAGTCCACTATGAGGACCAGTAGGCCAGTCCACTATGAGTACCAGTAGGCCAGTCCACTAGGAGGACCAGTAGACCAGTCCACTATGAGGACCAGTAGACCAGTCCACTATGAAGACCAGTAGACCAGTCCACTATGAGGACCAGTAAGCCAGTCCACCATGAGGACCAGTAGGCCAGTCCACTATGAGGACCAGTAGACCAGTCCACTATGAGGACCATTAGATCAGTACACTATGAGGACCAGTAGACCAGTACACTATGAGGACCAGTAGGCCAGGCCACTATGAGGACCAGTAGACCAGTCCACTATGAGGACCAGTAGGCCAGGCCACTATGAGGACCAGTAGACCAGTCCACTATGAGGACCAGAAGACCAGTCCACTATGAGGACCAGTAGGCCAGTCCACTATGAGGACCAGAAGACCAGTCCACTATGAGGACCAGTAGGCCAGTCCACTATGAGGACCAGTAGACCAGTCCACTATGAGGTGGATAGAAGGCGACTAGGCTGAGCTGTCCCACTGAAGGGGTTTGGTCTGTCCTCATTATAGTAGAGAAAGTGCAGTGTAGAGCAGAGGAGGCTGGTGGGAGACGCTAAATGAGGACGAGTTCATTGTAATGGCTGGAATAAAATAAATGGAACGGAGAGGTATAGAGGGCAGGGGCTGTGAAGGGGACTGGGGCAGACACTCACACCTACAGACTGACTAGCCCATCCATCAGAGGTGAGCCAATCTGACAAATAGAACCGTGGCACTAAATACACATTAGAACTTGATGCTAAGAGAGGGGGGAGCGGAGAGGGAAGAGTGGAGAGGGAAGAGCGGAGATGGAGGAGCGGAGAGGGGGAGTGGAGAGGGGGAGTGAAGAGGGGGAGTGGAGAGGGGGAGCGGAGATGGAGGAGCGGAGATGGAGAAGCGGAGAGGGGGAGCGGAGAGGGAAGAGTGGAGAGGGAAGAGCGGAGATGGAGGAGCGGAGGGGGGGAGCGGAGAGGGGGAGTGGAGATGGAGGAGCGGAGATGGAGGAGTGGAGAGGGGGAGTGGAGATGGAGGAGCGGAGATGGAGGAGCGGAGAGGGAAGGGCGGAGAGGGAAGGACGGAGAGGGGGAGCGGAGAGGGGGAGCGGAGAGGGAAGGGCGGAGAGGGGGAGCGGAGAGGGGGAGCGGAGAGGGAAGAGTGGAGAGGGGGAGCGGAGAGGGGGGAGCGGAGAGTGAAGAGTGGAGAGGGGGAGCGGAGAGGGGGGAGCGGAGAGGGAAGAGTGGAGAGGGGGAGCGGAGAGGGGGGAGCGGAGAGGGAAGGACAGAGAGGGGGAGCGGAGAGGGAAGAGCGGAGAGGGGGAGCGGAGAGGGGGGAGCGGAGAGGGAAGGACGGAGAGGGGGAGCGGAGAGGGAAGAGCGGAGAGGGGGGAGCGGAGAGGGTAGAGTGGAGAGGGGGAGCGGAGAGGGGGGACCGGAGAGGGGGAGCGGAGAGGGGGAGCGGAGATGGAGGAGCGGAGAGGGGGAGCGGAGATGGAGGAGCGGAGAGGGGGAGCGGAGAGGGGGAGCGTAGAGGGAAGAGCGGAGATGGAGGAGCGGAGAGGGGGAGCGGAGAGGGATGAGATGAGAGGGAGGAGGGAAGAGCGGAGACTGGGGAAAGGGGGAATTCCACCCCCAGCCTGGGAGGAGGTCAGACATCTGACATGCCCTCACATCTCCAAACACTCACCAACACAGACACCACCACACGCCCATCACCCCCTTCTTTTATCTCTATCTCTCCCCTTTCTCTTTCTCTCTCTCTCTCTCTTATTTTATGTAAGGCTATGCAGTGTTTGGTTACATAGAGATTATTGTGGTTCAGTGCCACACCCTCTCCAGAAAGGTCACGGAGAGACAAAGGGGAAGTAGAGGTATATCTCTTCTCTTGCAACTGTTCTTATTATGGGACTAGTTTCTATAGAGTCCCTTGAGACTGGCTCTAGCTTCAAGCATAATCACTACAGTACACATATATGGATTACATTGAAGCCAGTGGGGGCATAAATAACATTCTTTATAATAATAGGTCAAACAAAGACACTGTTCACTACAGTCCAAACGCTGCCTTGCCCTGGCTACAATTACATACCTTAACTTTCATCTACTGATTTTATGGTAAGCAGCTTTGTGAGAGAAGTACTGTAGTGGTCTTAGTAGTAGTACTTGGTCTAATGAGCTGGGCATGTACCAATAATCCTACCCCCATGTAGGGTATATGGGGCTTAGAGGTGGACCCCCGTCATGACAGAGAGGTTAGAATAACAGGTTTGCCTCAGAGTAACATAATGTTAATCAGCAGCCATTTCTCTCATACCAGCAGGCCTGATTTAGACCAGGCTCCAGTACAACCAGCCAGAGGCTCCAATGTCTGTCACTAGTGTCCGGCAGCATCTTCTCTCAAATAGCACCCCCATGATAAGATAGGTCACTGCTAGCATTAGCAACCAAGGGCAATTAGAAGACAATTGAATGTCCCGGGGTATTGCTCCTCTAGGCTAAACCCTTTACCAGTGAGTGAAGTAGTAGAGCACTGAAAGTTCACTAACAGGAGATACTATTTCAGTAGACACTAGAAGACTAACAGGCAAGACTATTTCAGTAGACACTAGAAGACTAACAGGAGAGACTATTTCAGTAGACACTAGAAGTCTAACAGGAGAGACAATTTCAGTAGACACTAGAAGACTAACAGGAGAGACTATTTCAGTAGATACCAGAAGATTAAGAGACTATTTCAGTAGACACTAGAAGACTATCAGGAGAGACTAGACTATTTCAGTAGACACAAGAAGACTAACAGGATAGACTATTTCAGTAGACACCAGAAGACTAACAGGAGAGACTAGACTATTTCAGTACACACTAGCGTACTAACAGGAGAGACTATTTCAGTAGACACTAGAAGACTAACAGGAGAGAGTAAACTATTTCAGTAGACACTCGAAGACTAACAGGAGAGACTAGACTATTTCAGTACACACTAGCGTACTAACAGGAGAGACTATTTCAGTAAAAACTACAAGACTAACAGGATAGACTATTTCAGTAGACACTAGAAGACTAAGAGAAGACTATACTACTTCAGTAGACACTAGAAGACTAAGAGAAGACTATACTATTTCAGTAGACACTAGAAGACTAAGAGAAGACTATACTACTTCAGTAGACACTAGAAGACTAAGAGAAGACTATACTATTTCAGTAGACACTAGAAGACTATTAGGAAAGACTAGAATATTTCAGTAGACACTAGAATACTAAGAGGAGAGACTAGACTATTTCAGTAGACACGAGAAGACTAACAGGAGAGACTAGACTACTTCAGTAGACACTAGAAGATTAACAGGATAGACTATTTCAGTAGGCACTAGATGACTAACAGGAGAGACTATTTCAGTAGACACTAGAAGACTAACAGGAGAGACTATTTCAGTAGACACTAGAAGACTAACATGAGAGACTATTTCAGTATACACTAGAAGACTAACAGGAGAGACTATTTCAGTAAACACTAGAAGACTAACAGTAGAGACTATTTCAGTAGACACTAGAAGACTAACAGGAGGGACTATTTCAGTAGAGACTAGAAGACTAACAGGAGAGACTATTTCAGTAGACACTAGAAGACTAACAGGAGAGACTATTTCAGTAGACACTAGAAGACTAACAGGAGAGACTATTTCAGTAGACACTAGAAGACTAACAGGAGAGACTATTTCAGTAGACACTAGAAGACTAACAGTAGAGACTATTTCAGTAGACACTAGAAGACTAACAGGAGAGACTATTTCAGTAGACACTAGAAGACTAACAGGAGAGACTATTTCAGGAGACACTAGAAGACTAACAGGAGAACGTATTTGTATGTATTTACAGAGGCCTGATCTGTATCTGTGTTTCTTGCTTACCTCACCATCTCCTTTCCCTGTCTGTCACGCTCCAGGCAGTGCAACATGCTACATCTGTGATAAAGTTTCAGCTGTTTTTCCTTTCCTCGCACTCCCTCCATCCCCCCAGCCCAAGGCTCTGCAATGCACCTTGAAAGACAACTTGGCTCAGTGACAAAGGCACTATGTCAAATGCAATCTCTCTCTCATACCTTTCCTAGATTCCGGCCCTGTCTCCCCCCCTTGCTCTCTCTTGGCCACCTGGAAGCCTCATTCCCACAGATGGACAGAGAGAGAGAGAGAGAGCGAGAGAGTGAGAGAGCGAGAGAGCGAGAGAGAGAGAGAGAGAGAGAGAGAGAGAGAGAGAGAGAGAGAGAAAATGTTGGATAGAAAGCAGAGACATCAGAGGTAGGTATCAGCAGAAGTTATCCAGAAGCAGCTGCTTCCTGCTTTATCTGTCTATGGAACAGAAGGAGAGACTCAGTCAGCCTGCACCTCTGGACAGCCCAATGATCTCCCAATACTGTCCCTTTCAACACCCCATACTGTCCCCAGAGTCACATACAACACACAGCATGCAAACCAGCCATCCTTACATCAAATGGAATTAAATTAAATATACGGAAACATCCGCTCAGTACCATCTTCCAAGTTTTGTATCACTGAAAAGTCTGAAGGAAGTATATAACTAGTTTGTCAGTTAATAATGATAGCAGGTGGCCATTTGGACCAATACCGTGAGGAAGAAAACTATGGCAACACAAGTTCAATGAGAGTTCACCTTGGGTTTTCCATCCCTCTTTGACCAAATGTTGACTTAAAGGGATCATTCAGGTTTTTACAGCCATTTATCTATTTCCCCAGTCAGATGAACTCATGTATAAAAATGTTATGTCTCTGTATGACATAAGTTAGAGTAAGAAGTTTCATGAGCCAATGGTAACTAGCGCTGGTGCAATGACTGGAAGTCTATGGCATCCACTAGCATACTAGCAGTTATTACAGACTTCCTGTCTTTGCACTAACACTAGTCAGCAATTGCGCTAACGCTAGTTAGCAACTTCTGCATACAGAGACATACAAATATTATCCACGAGTTCAACTGACTCTGGGGAAGTAGATAAAGGGCTTCATTGCCAAAATCCTGAAGTATCCCTTTAAATATCATATGTTCCTTGCCAAAATCCTGAAGTATCCCTTTAAATATCATATGTTCCTACATTCTAAACACTTTAATCCTCTCTAGCCCCCATCGTCCTGCAATGAGAAGTTCCAATAGAAGACGTGAAGTGAAGGCTTAGCCCAGGTTTAATTAACAGACTACTCCAGCAGAGCAGCAGAACAGCAGCAGAACAGCATCAGAACAGCAGCAGAACAGCAGCAGAACAGCATCAGAACAGCAGCAGAACAGCGTCAGAACAGCAGCAGAACAGCATCAGAACAGCAGCAGAACAGCAGCAGAACAGCATCAGAACAGCATCAGAACAGCAGCAGAACAGCAGAAGAACAGCGTCAGAACAGCAGCAGAACAGCAGCAGAACAGCAGCAGAACAGCATCAGAACAGCAGCAGAACAGCAGCAGAACAGCATCAGAACAGCAGCAGAACAGCGTCAGAACAGCAGCAGAACAGCAGCAGAACAGCATCAGAACAGCATCAGAACAGCAGCAGAACAGCAGAAGAACAGCGTCAGAACAGCAGCAGAACAGCATCAGAACAGCAGCAGAACAGCATCAGAACAGCAGCAGAACAGCAGCAGAACAGCAGCAGAACAGCATCAGAACAGCATCAGAACAGCAGCAGAACAGAATCAGAACAGCATCAGAACAGCATCAGAACAGCATCAGAACAGCAGCAGAACAGCAGCAGAACAGCAGCAGAACAGAATCAGAACAGCATCAGAACAGCAGCAGAACAGCATCAGAACAGCAGCAGAACAGCAGCAGAACAGCATCAGAACAGCAGCAGAACAGCAGCAGAACAGCAGCAGAACAGCATCAGAACAGCAGCAGAACAGCCTCAGAACAGCAGCAGAACAGCATCAGAACAGCAGCAGAACAGCATCAGAACAGCAGCAGAACAGCGTCAGAACAGCAGCAGAACAGCATCATACATCCAGACACCAGGGAGAGAGACTCTACTCCAACCCACAGGAGAGACCAAGAGGGGGATTACACCCCACATCAAGACTAACACCAGCAGCCCTCCACTGGAGAGGACCAGACATTAGACCCCATAACACAGACTCACCAGGCCCTCACTGAGAGACACACACACACACGCACACGCACACGCACATAGACACACATTGGGCCCAAGAACATAGGGTCACACACCCAAACATAGACACACATACAGAACATGGAAATGCACACACACTCTCTCCTGCTAAAAGGATGAATGTTGAAGTACCTACTCTACTATCAGGGCTTAGCCTTGGGCATTTGACTCAAGCACACACATCTCTTATATACTACTGTCTGCTATGAGGGTATAGGCCTCCTGGTATTCCCTAATCTTTCCTCCTCCAATCAGAAGGCTGGGTTAGCCTTACCTGGCCCCCTGGGTTAGCCTGACCTGGCCCCCTGGGTTAGCCTGACCTGGCTCAGACACGTCATCGTCATATCACACAGACACTTCCTGGTCTCTGTGGGACCCATCCTACCCATGATCCTCTCCTCCTCAGCTCAGAGCCCAGCAACCCCAGGCAGGGATTACTTTGTGATGAATCAGCGGTCACCCTGGTGACGAGAGACCCGGGTGCGACACAGAGGGGCTCAGAGGAGTGTACAGGCACTCAGCCGGAAAGCTGAATGAGCCATGTCGTTTCTCAAAGCAGATCACTGGATGTCTGTGTAATGTCACCCTGCAGAGGAGCCAAGACAGACTATGAAAACACCCAAGGACACAAAATGTGTTAAGCAGACTCAATACCAGTCAACTTATCCACCCTCGTCTGAGGAAATAAGCCATTTCCTACATAAGTATTCTATCAAAGTAGAGCCGCGAGGCATGGATATGGAGGGGGATTGACTATGGCTGGAGTACTCCATCCTGTCTCATCTAGTACATTTAGCTCTACATCTCTTTACAGCCTGCCTACAAGCAGGATCAAACACCAGCAAGGCCATCGGGGCTGAAGAGATTTAGCTCATCCTGTAGACAAAATCATTCCATCATTTATGAGGTTGTTTTATAACCAACAATGGCCTCTTCATTGTTTTATGGTTGTGGTTCCTCCTAAACCCCACCCTGCTCAATCTGATAATAGATTAGAGAAGATAGTGGATGGATCCACTGTTGAATACTAGGTTGACAGTGGAAATGAGATGGAATCCACCTTGAGAAATCAGATTGTGGAGTGGGATACACACTGAAAATAATCCTGAGCAAATTCTGCATTTTTGCAGTCGGATGTACAGAAATCTTCCACTGTCTGACTTTCTCCCTTTCATATGCCTCTCATTTTGGAGGAAAAGAGAGATACATTAAGTGAAAAGAGAGATGGATGAAGTTAATAGAGAGATGGATGAAGTGAATAGAGAGATGGATGAACTGAATAGAGAGTTGGATGAAGTGAAACAAGTGATGGATGAAGTGAATAGAGAGATACATTAAGTGAAAAGAGAGATGGATGAAGTGAATAGAGAGATGGATGAAGTGAATAGAGAGATGGATGAAGTGAAAATAGTGATGGATGAAGTGAAAATAGTGATGGATGAAGTAAAAAGAGAGATTGGAAGGAGAGAGACACGGTCTGTATTCTTGGTGCTGGAGGGCATGTGGTTGACTTGGCTGGCTAACCCAGCAAGCTGTCAGAGCAGAGGCAGGTCAGCCATAGAGTGATTGGTCATACCATGGGCCAGCCCCTCTACCCTCCATCTCTACCCTGTGCTATGGATACATAGTGATAGGATGGAGATAGGACTGACAGTGATGTACTATGGATACATAGTGATAGAACGGAGATAGGACTGACAGTGATGTACTATGGATACATAGTGATAGAATGGAGATAGGACTGACAGTGATGTACTATGGATACATAGTGATAGAATGGAGATAGGACTGACAGTGATGTACTATGGATACATAGTGATAGGATGGAGATAGGACTGACAGTGATGTACTATGGATACATAGTGATAGGATGGAGATAGGACTGACAGTGATGTACTATGGATACATAGTGATAGGATGGAGATAGGACTGACAGTGATGTACTATGGATACATAGTGATAGGATGGAGATAGGACTGACAGTGATGTACTATGGATACATAGTGATAGAACAGAGATAGGACTGACAGTGATGTACTATGGATACATAGTGATAGAATGGAGATAGGACTGACAGTGATGTACTATGGATACATAGTGATAGAATGGAGATAGGACTGACAGTGATGTAGTATGGATACATAGTGATAGAACGGAGATAGGACTGACAGTGATGTACTATGGATACATAGTGATAGAATGGAGATAGGACTGACAGTGATGTACTATGGATACATAGTGATAGAATGAAGATAGGACTGACAGTGATGTACTATGGATACATAGTGATAGAATGGAGATAGGACTGACAGTGATGTACTATGGATACATAGTGATAGAATGGAGATAGGACTGACAGTGATGTACTATGGGGAGCGTAATTATTTGGTTTGTTTCCCATGTCATTAAAGGATTAAGAGTATTTCAGAGAAAAAGCCTTGAACTACATCCACACCCAACAGCCAATTCAAACAAGCCAACAGCCTTCCAGGAACATACCGTATGATGTCATGGCTAATAGGGACATGCTGTAAAACCCATAGCATAGAGAGGTACATTTAAATCATTTTTAGACTACTGGTATCTTGGAGTTCAAAGTTCACTCACGTCACACTCTCACTTCACTCACCTACTCAAATTCAATGTAAGGTCTTTAGTGACATGGGAAACAAATGTTTACATTGCAAAAGCAAGTGAAATAGATCATGAACAAAATTACTTTCAAAAGATCCAAAAAATAAAGACATTTCAAATGTCATATTATGTCTATATACAGTGTCGTAGTGATGTGCAAATAGTTAAAGTACAAAAGGGAAAATAAATAAACATAAATATAGGTTGTATTTACAATGGTGTTTGCTCTTCACTGGTTGCCCTTTTCTTGTGGCAACAGGTCACAAATCTTGCTGCTGTGATGGAACACGGTGGTATTTCACCCACGTCTCAGCTTCATGTAGACTAACAGAGCAGACTCTGGCTCGGCTGTTTTCACCAATTTGCCATGAACCTCTCTGAGACAAATAACTGCTACAGAGCTGCAACACACCAACACCCACTGGGCTGCTCTTTTCTTCTCCCTCCCTCTCTCTCCCTCTCTCTCCCTCTCCCACCCTCTCTCTCCCTCTCCCTCCCTCTCCCTCCCTCTCTCTCCCTCTCCCACCCTATCTCTCTCTCCCTCCCTCTCTCTCCCTCTCCCTCCTTCTCTCTCTCTCCCTCTCCCTCCCTCTCTCTCCCACCCTCTCTCTCCCTCTCCCACCCTCTATCTCCCTCTCTCCCACTCTCTCTCCCTCTCCCACCCTCTCTCTCCCTCTCTCCCTCTCTCTCACTCTCCCTCCCTCTCTCTCTCTCTCCCTCCCTCTATCGCCCTCCCTCTCTCTCCCTCTCTCTCTCTCTCCCTCCCTCTCTCTCCCTCTCCCACCCTCTCTCCCTCCCTCTCTCTCCCTCTCTCTCTCTCCCTCCCTCCCTCCCTCCCTCCCTCTCTCTCCCTCCCTCTCCCTCCCTCCCTCCCTCTCTCTCCCTCCCTCTCTCTCCCTCCCTCTCTCTCCCTCCCTCCCTCTCTCTCCCTCTCTCTCCCTCTCCCGTCTCTCCCGTCATTGGAATTAGCAGAACTTAACATTTTACAACTCTTATGCATCAGAAAAAAGAGAGGGATAAAATGAATTTATACAACAACGTTAAGAGAGAACAAGATGTGAGAGGGTTCTCCTGGAACTCTGTGAGAAAAAGACCAGACAAGAGCTGCCATCCCTGGGTCATGTAAAAACTAGTTCATGAAACACTGTAGCAAATAAATAATTAGTGCAGTTGAAGGAAGGCCAGGAGAGGACTGAGACTAATTATATTTCAATGTGTGGCAAAGAGAGAGAGGGGAAGGGGAAGGAGGGGTAGGGGAGAAATGAGGGGGCAGGGAAGAGAAGACACTGACTGAGCGAGGACAGCGGTATGAAACAGAATCCTGATGGATTTCATACGTTGGGATTTGGGTAGTGGGTGTGGGGGTTGACATAAAGACCCTGGCTCTTTGAGGGCCAACAGATGTAGTACAAGGGATTTCCTGCTCAGGAGACAGGCGGGTACTCAGAGCAGTGGGAGTCTTTACACTGGCACTTGCCAACTGTCCCCCGCTGCTCCACCCCACCCCGCTCCATAGATGAGCCCCAGGCACAGCCCTGTGTCTTCCAGGATCAACCCTCTCTCTATGCACCCCGGGTCATAACCCTCCCCCACTCAGGAGCAGGATAGCTTGACATTGTGTCTAGGACTATATCAAGTGTGTTACTTAAGTGTTATAAAAGAGATCTATTCAAATATAAGATTGACAGGATCTCTATCTCTATCTCTCTCCCTCTCTCCCACCATCCCTCCCTCCAACTCTCTCAGAAGTTCCAAAAGAATAAAGACATGTGAAATGTCATATACATATACAGTGTTGTAACAATGTGCAAAAGTACAAAAGGGAAAATAAAATAACATAAATATGGAAATCTGAATGAAATATGTGCCTCTAATATGGTCATACTATAAATGTATATGTACAGTTGAAGTCAGAAGTTTACATAAACCTTAGCCAAATACATTTAAACTCAGTTTTTAACAATTCCTGACATTTAATCCTAATACAATTCCCTGTTTTAAGTCAGTTTGGATCACTACTTTTATTTTAAGAATGTGAAATGTTAGAATAATAGTAGAGAGAATTATTTATTTCAGCTTTTATTTCTTTGATCACATTCCCAGTGGGTTAGAAGTTTACATACACTCAATTAGTATTTGGTAGCTTTGACTTTAAATTGTTTAACTTGGGTCAAACGTGTCAGGTAGCCTTCCACAAGCTTCCCACAATAAGTTGGGTGAATTTTGGCCCATTCCTCCTGACAGAGCTGGTGTAACTGAGTCAGGTTTGTAGGCCTCCTTGCTCGCACGTGCTATTTCAGTTCAGTTCATTGTTGGGATGGTGTTCTTCGGCTTGCAAGCCTCCTCCTTTTTCCTCCAAACATAACAATGGTCATTATGGCCAAACGGTTATATTTTTGTTTCATCACACCAGAGGACATTTCTCAAAAAAAGTATGATATTTGTCCCCATGTGCAGTTGCAAACCGTAGTCTGGCTTTTTTATGGCGGTTTTGGAGCAGTAGCTTCTTCCTTGCTGAGCGGCCTTTCAGATTATGTCGATATAGGACTCGTTTTACTGTGGATATAGATACTTTTGTACCTGTTTACTCTAGCATCTTCACAAGGTCCTTTGCTGTTGTTCTGGGATTGATTTGCACTTTTCACACCAAAGTACGTTCATCTCTAGGACAGAACACGTTCCCTTCCTGAGCGGTATGACGGCTGCGTGGTCACATGGTGTTTTATACTTGCGTACTGAGATCTTGGCTGTTTTCTTTTGATTTTTCCATGATGTCAAGCAAAGAGGCACTGAGTTTGAAGGTAGGCCTTGAAATACATCCACAGGTACACCCCTAATTGACTCAAATGATGTCAATCAGAAGCTTCTAAAGCCATGACATCATTTTCTGGAATTTTCAAATCTTTTTAAAAGCACAGTCAACTTAGTGTATGTACACTTCTGACCCACTAGAATTGTGATACAGTGAAATATAAGTGAAATAATCTGTCTGTAAACAATTGTTGGAAAAATGATTTGCGTCATGCACAAAGTAGATGTCCTAATCGACTTGCAAAACTATAGTTTGTTAACAAGAAATTTGTGGAGTGGTTGAAAAATGAGTTTTAATGACTCCAACCTAAGTGTAATTAAACTTCTGACTTCAACTGTACATCTCTCGTTCTCTTTCTCAATGGAGTGACTCAGAACTCCAGAGAGCCATGTCTATCCATGTGTTCATGAGCCCAGCAGTGAGCCCTGTGCTGTGCTGTGCTGTGCTTGTGTGATCAGTAGCTCTGTGCAGCCAGCCAGACAGCCAGCCAGGCCACTAGACAAACAGCAGACCCCAGTGTTATATCTCTGTCAAGTGGAGCAGCGTGCCGTCCATTACCTCACTTCACTATCTCACCCACCGACCCTCCAGGCAAGCAGGAAGCTATTCTTAGTGCCTCTCAGCACTCTGTAGTCTGTACTGTACAATGGGTAAGAGGAAACTACTTTGATACAGCCAAGGTTGATAGTCAACTGTACACAGCACTGCATGTGTGTGTTAGTGTGTGAGTGGAAGAGAGAGAAAGGAGAGCGAGAGAGAGAGAGAGGGCAGAGAAGGAGAGAAAAGGGAGACCTACACAGTGGCACCTACACAGTGTTAACACATTAACACACAGTAAAAAGTGAGAGATGAGGATAATGGTCGGCCCTTTGGAAGACTGTCTCTAGAATACCTTTGTTTTCTATTTCGTTAAGTCTAAAATTGTTTCTGGCTTTGATCCTTGTTTTAACAGCTGCAGTTAAAAAAATCCCAGAGTTCTATGTTTTGAGTAAAGAAAGCATAAAAAACTAGGGTGGGGAATTTTTGTCATTCTTTGAAAGGCAGCTGGATACTGTACATGACTTAATGTAGCCTGCAGTGCAGTCAGAGGACTCTAGCCTGCTAGAGAGCAGGTTCAGTCAGCCAGTCAGTCAGCCAGTCAGTCAGCCAGTCAGCCAACCAGTCAGCCAAGCAGTCAGCCAGCCAGTCAGTCAGCCAGTCAGTCAGCCAGTCAGCCAGCCAGTCAGCCAACCAGTCAGTCAGCCAGTCAGCCAACCAGTCAGCCAGTCAGTCCTCTCTGTATTTAAACAGTACATCTCTATCTCTCTTTGCTCTCCATGCTATTAAATAGGAACAAAGCTGTCTCAATACTTGGCGTCTCCATTACAAATACAAAGCAAACATCAATAGAGAGAGAATTAATCCAACCTTGTCCCTGTTTGAGTATCGACAGTACAGTATAGTATAGTACAGTATAGCATAGTACAGTACAGTATAGTACAGTATAGTATAGTACACTATAGTATAGTACATTAGAGAATATTACATTATAGAATAGTACAGTACATTATAGTATAGTACAGTATAGTACATTATAGAATAGTACAGTATAGTATAGTACAGCATAGTACAGTACAGCATAGGATAGTATATTATAGTATAGCAAGGCATAGTATAGCACAGTAGAGTTTAGTACAGTATAGCATAGTACATACCAGTATAGTACATTATAGTACAGCACAGTATAGTATAGTACAGTATAGAACTATATATTATAGTACACTATAGTATAGTACAGTATAGTATAGTACACTATAGTGTAGTATAGTACAGTATAGTATAGTACAATATATTATAGTACACCATAGTATAGTACAGTACTGTATAATACAGTATAGTATAGCACATTATAGTATAGCACAGTATAGTATAATATAGTACACTACAGTAGCGTACACTATGGTATAGTTTAGTACAATACATTGCGGCACACTATAGTATAGTACAGTATGGTATAGTACAGTATAGTATAGTACAGTACGGTATATTATATTATAGTACAGTGTGGTATAGTATAGAACATATAGTATAGTACTGTAGTACAGCACACTATAGTATAGTATTATATAGTATAGTATATTATATACTTTTTTATTTATTTGTATTTAACCTTATTTAACTAGGCAATTACAGTATATTATAAACTGGGTGGTTCAAGCCCTGAATGCTGATTGGCTGAAAGCAGTGGTATATCCTATCTTATACCATGGGTATGACAAAACATTTATTTTTACTGTTCTAATTATGTTGGCAACCAGTTTATAATAGCAATAAGGTACCTCAGGGGTTTGTGGTATATGGCCAATATACCACGGCTAAGTGCTGTATCCCTTAATACAGGTTAATTAAAAAAAGAATAAAACAATCCATAAGAACAGCAATTAGCCCTGGTATATTGGCCATATACCACACCCCTCGTGCCTTATTGTTTAAGTATAGTATAGTATAGTATAGTATACAGTAATATAGTATAGAATAAACACGACTACCATGATTCATGGTGAATGCATTAACCTTGTCTATATTAAGAGGGTCGGATGGAGAGATTGCGGCTCTGTACTGTGTGTCATTAATGATAAACCAAACAAACTGGGTTAGCTCGCCTCAACCTGGCAAAACATGACTTGTTGTAACTTATGTTTACAGTCGCTCGAGTGTAGGAGGACTGTAAAAGCCAGGTCGTCAGAATAACAGTGTTCTTGCAGGGCTCTGAGAGCTTGGTAGAGTAAACACTGTTAATGCGTTAACTTCCTTCTCTGGAGTTTCATGAACTCACCGTAGAATTAGCCAAAAAATCCTGGGAATAAAACGCTAAAATGTCAAATGGATAAACTAGGATAAATTTGAGATTCGGCTAACATTTTTCAGCAAACACAAGCATGCAAAGTCCAAATAATGTTTTTAAAAGGCCTGTATACTCTGTCCCTGTCCTGAAGTTTAAACAAGGTCTTGTAAAAGCTCAGTGCTTAGTTTTCTCTGCTCTCTCCTTCTCTCTCCTGCAGGGTTCTATCCTGGCTGCTCCGACAACAAAATGATATGTGGGGGAGTGTGAGTGGTAGAGAATGGGGGTCAGAGAAACAGAGTGAGACAGCGAGAGAGGGCTGCAGCTCAGAACCTTGTCATTATGGGTCCTTTTGAACCTGGTCCAGAATAAGCAGCCCAGTGCTGTGGGCAGGGCCAGGCCAGCCACTGTCTCTACTCTGGCCTGCACCGCTCCAGTCCTGCTACCATCCTGCTCCAGCCAAACCTCTTGTTCTTCTACTTGAAGAACCCACCTCTGAAATAAATACCCCATATCGTCCACTTTTGGGGGGAATATTTTTAGCATTCCAATTTATGGAAACTGGGGCCCTGTTTGACTCTCTGTTTATTTTCCTTGATATTTCTATTTGATGTATTCATTGGGAGGCCTTCAGTCTTTCTGAAGGCAGGCCTCTAACCATGCAGGGTGAGTGACTGAGTGAATAAAAGACAGCAGAGGAACAGTCATCAGTTTGGGGCAGCAGAGCCTGACTCTGGGGTGAGATCTAAGAGATGAGGACATGACACTGTCCCCACCACCACTAACACACAGGGTATGGTTTCAGCTGCGGTCTTCTGTGACCAACCCACTGCTACTATATTCCCATGGTCCTCCCATGGTACCAGGCTCTCTCATTTCAAAGGCAGAGGCTTTGAAAGCAACAATTGAATCCTTTTTTATTCATCTTTTTAATTATGGCTATTTCAATTATCTTGAAATACTGCTCTGTTGTAGTACACACCTGATGGTACATCAAGAGTTATAAGTATACACAACATCCACAACCAAATACTAAGAAGGTATAGTAACTCCACAGCTGACATACAGAATGTATCTTGCCTGCTCATGTGGCCTTTAGTATTCATCCCCACTTCCCTACACACCATCAGATCCTCCCCTCCAGCCCCAGCCAGTCACCAGCACCCTAAAAAAGACCACCGCCCATCCCCCGAACCCCTCTCTTTCGATTAGATTACAATGAGGGCCTTGGTGACAGCTCCTAGACATGCTTGAGAAGCGGTTGATATCTGCGATCCTCTTCTCAACGTTCCCTCTCCAAACAGCACAGATAATGTGTCTAAGAGCTGACCTCAGACCAGCCATTAGAGACACAGTACAGATGACATGTCTAAGATCTGACCTCAGAAACCAACCAGCCTTGAGGACATATTTGTCAACACAGAGCACCAATCATTATGCTAAGAGTTAAATGACTAAGCAGCGATGTCCGTCCTCTTTCTATGTACTCTATATTATCCAATGTCTATTTGTTTGAAAGCTTTTAGCCCCAAACCTTTCAGCCTTGTCACTGACCCTCACAATGATGGAATGCCCCCTCCACATCAAAGCAGGTCCATCATTAAGACCGTCTAGCAGGCAATAAAGAGGAGCTCCACTAGTCTAGTCTACAACCAAGGAGACAACTGAGGTAAGTAACTCTCTCTACTAAAAGAAGACCAAACACAGATACAATGACTGAACTGATTTGTGTATAAAAACTCTGATCCATCTCCCTGACAAACACCAGAGCTAGAAGGACAACAGAAAGCACTTTGTTCCTATTGTAGCTCCTGACCCCCTACCAAGGGCCCTTTACAGGAGCACCCCCCCCCCCCCCCCCCTGGGATGCTCAGGCCAGCTGCCCCCAGGCCTCCCCAGCCCTACTGGGGCAAATGGGCCAAACTCATCCTGAACCATCTCCTGTGAGATTATCCAACTCAATGAGCACATTGAGGGGGAAATAGAGTAGGAAACTGGAGTCTTCTATTCAGCCCCAGCTCCAGTCTAAACCCCCTTCTCTTCCATTCACACAGAACCCAGAGGCCCAGAGGCCCAAGAGGAAATAAGAAATGCCCCAACATGAGCTGCACTTACATGCTACTTCCAACGAGGCGTTGTGGCTGACAGCTTCTCCCAGGTAGTTGCGGGCGACGCAGACGTAGGAGCCCTCATCCGGTTTGGAGCGTCGTCCGTGGACGATACGTAGGAAGAAGAGGGAGCCGCTGGGCAGCAGCATGCGTTGAGATCGAGGGTTGTCCCGGTCCGTTTCTACCCGCTCCCCGTCCTTGTACCACTCCACCGTGGGGCTGGGCCGCCCCTCCGCCTTGCAGTTGAGGGTGGCGGGCTCCCCCTTGGACACGATCAGGTCAGAGGGGTGCTCTACGATCCGGGGTGGGGAGTCCTCCTGGCGCAGACGGGATCCTGGGAAGAGAAGAGGAAAGAGAGTTGAGAACACTATATTTTAGGGGTCAACAGGCCAGCTAGGACTCTTTACCCTATCCTTAACTAGTGCTGTAAAGTACTTCAATAAAAATACTTGAAAGTACTACTTAAGTCGTTTTGGGGGGTTTCTGTACTTTTCTATACTATTTATATGTTTGACAACTTTTATATTTATTATGTAATTTTTATTCCATACATTTTCCCTGACAGCCATTTTGAATGCTTAGAATGACAGGGAAATGGTCTAATTCACACACTTATCAAGAGAACATCCCAGTTCATCCCTACTTCCTCTGATTTGGCAGACTCACTAAACACACATGCTTCATTGTAAATTATATCTTAGAGTTGGAGTGTGCCTCTGGCTATCAGTAAAATAAGAAAAACAAGAAAATGGTGCTGCCTGGTTTGCTTAATATAAGGTATTTGAAATAATTTATACTTTTAATTTTTAAAACCAAATACCTTACCTGAAGTAGTGAAAGTTACTTTCACTTTTACTTGAGTCATTTTCTATGAAGGTATCTTTGACTGACTGATCTTTGACTGACACGACTGGCTTCATCACCGCCTGGTATGGCAACAGCTCGGTATCCGACTGCAAGGAACTACAGAGGGTAGTGTGTAAGGCCCAGTACATCACCGGGGCCACGCTTCCTGTCATCCAGGTCCTCTATACCAGGCGATGTCAGAGGAAGGCCCAAAAAATTGTCAAAGACTCCAGCCACCCTAGTCATAGACTGTTCGCTCTGCTACCACATGGCAAGTAGTACCGGAGGGCCAAGTCTAGGACCAAAAGGTTACTTAACAGCTTCTATCCCCAAGCTATAAGACTCCTGAACAGTTCATCAAAGGACTACCTGGATAATTTGCATTGGCCCCCTTTTTTTACACTGCTGCATCTCTCTGTTCATTATCTTTATTTATTTTACCTTTATTTAACTAGGCAAGTCAGTTAAGAACAAATTCTTATTTTCAATGACGGCCTAGGAACAGTGGGTTAACTGCCTTGTTCAGGGGCAGAATGACAGATTTGTACCTTGTCAGCTCGGGGATTTGAATGTGCAACTTTTTGATTACTAGTCCAACGCTCTAGGGCGGCCTAGTTACTTTACCTCTACCTACATGTACATATTACATCAATTACATCGACTAACCTGTAGCCCGCACATTGACTCGGTACCAGTAACACCTGTATATAGCCTTAGTTATTGTTCTTTTATTGTGTTACTTTTTTAAACTTTGGTTTATTTAGTAAATATGTTGTTAACTCTTATTTTTCTTAATACTGCATTGTTGGTTAAGGGCTTGCAAGTAAGCATTTCACAGTAAGTTCTACACCTGTTGTATTCAGCCTTTGACAGTAAGTTCTACACCTGTTGTATTCAGCCTGTCACAGTAAGTTCTACACTTGTTGTATTCAGCCTGTCACAGTAAGTTCTACACCTGTTGTATTCAGCCTTTCACAGTAAGTTCTACACCTGTTGTATTCAGCCTTTCACAGTAAGTTCTACACCTGTTGTATTCAGCCTTTCACAGTAAGTTCTACACCTGTTGTATTCAGCCTTCCCAGTAAGTTCTACACCTGTTGTATTCAGCCTTCACAGTAAGTTCTACACCTGTTGTATTCAGCCTTTCACAGTAAGTTCTACACCTGTTGTATTCAGCCTTTCACAGTAAGTTCTACACCTGTTGTATTCAGCCTTCCCAGTAAGTTCTACACCTGTTGTATTCAGCCTTCACAGTAAGTTCTACACCTGTTGTATTCAGCCTTCACAGTAAGTTCTACACCTGTTGTATTCAGCCATCACAGTAAGTTCTACACCTGTTGTATTCAGCCTTCCCAGTAAGTTCTACACCTGTTGTATTCAGCCTTCACAGTAAGTTCTACACCTGTTGTATTCAGCCATCACAGTAAGTTCTACACCTGTTGTATTCAGCCTTCACAGTAAGTTCTACACCTGTTGTATTCAGCCTTTCACAGTAAGGTTTTTTACACCTTTTGTATTCGGCACATGTGACAAATTAAATCAAATTTGATTTACTTTTACTCAAGTATGACAATTGGGAACTTTTTCCACCACTTTCTTTAACACTATTACATCATCTGTATGTGTATGTGTAACTCTGAAGATGACATGACAACAAATTAATTGTGATGCATAGGAACAGAGAGAAACGGTAGCAGGTTATGTAAATAAGTAATCCTAGACAGGTGCTGATTATATGCACAGCAGCAGAGAGCAGTTCAACAACCAGTCAGAGTGGTGTCACACTGTCATTACATAATACAGTCACTTAAGAGCTGAGCAATGCTACAATAACTTCTCCTTTAGAGCTGAGCAATGCTACAGTAACTTGTCCTTTAGTGCTGAGCAATGCTACAGTAACTTGTCCTTTAAAGCCTTTCATTACATACAGTAACTTGTCCTTTAGGGCTGAGCAATGCTACAATAACTTCTCCTTTAGAGCTGAGCAATGATACAGTGACTTGTCCTCAAGAGCTGAGCAATGATACAGTAACTTCTCCTTTAAAGCCTGTCATTACATACAGTAACATCTCCTTTAAAGCCTTTCATTACATACAGTAATGTCTCCTGTTGAGCAACGCAATGCTCCAGCTATGTACCCCTGTCATTTCCCACATCAAAGACATGAGGCAGAAATGAGAGAGGGAGAGATAAGAAGAGCAAGCACAGACACACCTTACAGCTTTGTGTCAATCAACATCCATTGGGAACAGCAGTGGGAACAGAACCCACAATCCAAGGTGTTGCACACACCATGCTCTACAGACCGAGCCACACAGGACCACATCAGTAGAGACCCAGTAGAACCCACTAGAAGCTAATACATGAGGCAGCAACATGGCAGCCAGTGGCTTTAATTGCTAATGACATGTCAGGTCTTTACTGCTGCTCTGAGACCAGTGAGCTGTGGTTATCAGACCTGCTTTAAATGCAAATGAGCATGGTGTCGTAATGCCTGAGGGATAGAAGATGGCACGTCTGTGTGTGTGTCCAACCCTGCACCCCGTATCTCCCCACATCGGCCTTTGGAACCCATTCAGCACCAATTAAAGGGAGCTGGGACTAATTGGTGGTACAGGGCCACAATTAATTAACCCAGCATCCCGTGGACTTGCCACACTGCCTCATCTGTGCCCTCTCTACTCCACCCATCCCCCATTCATCCCCCCATTCCCCCTAAAGCATGGTGCTGAGAGAGCATCTTCGTGCGGTGGGCCATGAGGGAAGTCAGCAGAATTGGAGGCAGGCGACGCCGGGTCAATATGAACCACTACTACTCAAACAGGGAGAGGAGCCAATGGAACATCATTAACACACTACCCCAAAAATACAGAGTAGACTCACTAGACCCCATTCACTCATTGTCACTCCCTTACCACAGACTTTATGATGGTGCTGTGTTGCTTCTACTGTGTCTTTATTCTTCATGTTTATGTGGAATATTGGTTGTCCACAGTGGAGGAGGAAATGGTGATAGTGAAGTCTGTATAATGAGGCAGTAAGGTGAAGCAATATCATTATAACAGTGTTGTGAAAGTAATTCCTACTAGAGAACGACCAATATGGATTTGTTAGGGTGGATGCCTATACCGATTTTTGGGAGTCAAGGAGGCCGATACTTTATGCCGATATTCAATACCATTACATTTGAAAATTCCGATGATGGAATTTCCCAGGGACAGCCGTGTACGCATTAATGCATACATTTTAAAATCAAACAATAGATTTGACTTTTTGTCTGTTATTTAACTATACACCAACATAATGGTAATAATGTTGTTTGAATGGTAAATCTCTTGATGAATTGGGCAAATGAAGATAGCATAGCCCTATTCACAATACAGGTAGGAGTGTGTGCATGCATTGAGTTATTGAGCTTGTTTTGGCTGATCAGTGGAGTCTACGGTGCTACAGATGACAAACAATATGTTTGACTTCCATTTGGGACTTATATTAGCCTACCGATCAACAACATTTGCATAGAAGCATCACTTCAGCATGTCACGCTTGTATGGAAGGACATGATATAGGCCAGGGTACTTAAGTACTATTTGAGAAGGTCTGGTCACACAAATTACCGTCTGGATAATGTAATTTATTGGCGTAAAAAGGTTAGTTATCATAATATTTGCTAACAGGTCACATAGCTATCTGCTAACTAGCTATCTTATTTATTGCATGCATGTCTGGGCAGGTCAACATGTCTGGGCAGGTCAACATGTCTGGGCAGGTCAACATGTCTGCGCAGGTCAACATGTCTGCGCAGGTCAGCATGTCTGGACAGGTCAAAATGTCTGGGCAGGTCAACATGAGCCTTATTATTAGTGAATTCAATAAAATCATATTTGCAACAGGAGTATGATTTTGGACATTGTGTCAATTCATAAATCCCTCAATACTACACCTTTCTGTTTAAGAGTGAACTAGCTTGCTACTGCTGCAGTATTGCTACATAGAGGGTCTTTCGGGAAAGCTGAAGAGTCGATAGCTGATAGACTTGAAAAGGCCAATGTCGGCCCAATATATCGGCTCGGCCAATTATCGGTCGTTCTCTAATTCCTACACTGGTTTCTTACTGATGAGTGGGTATTACTGTAATTATTAGAGAGTTTCACTTCTAAAGAGACGCTCAGGGAGTTATTACTGCATGTCTGTGTGTGGGTGTTACAGAGAGATACAGAGAGAGAAGAGAGAGACACCCAGAGCAAAAATCGAATCTATTCCTCCATCTCACATTTTATGAAGCCCACTGTAAAACATGTAAGCGTCCGTCTCAGATGTTTAAGCCCGTTGCATCTTTCTGTCTGAGCCACTCCTAATTATCCACCATTAGTAACCTGCTCCCATCGCAGCCCTTTGATCCTGCAGCCTGCATGCTAACCAGGACAGCGTGGCTAACCAGGCTAGCGCAGCCTAGCCCTTTGGTCAGACAGCACATAATCGGGGGAGGCGGTACGCTAACACCCCTCGCTAGGCTATACATCCAAGACTCTGCCGCCGCCCAACACCCACCACAGCCCTTCACCAGAGAACACAGGCATGCCAGTATGTTTTATTAAACAGGCCTTTGAAGAGCTCTGCAGTCTATCTGCCTGCTCTCCCCTCCCCCATTGATTTATATCCTGCTTAATTTAGAGCCATCTGAAGCAAGGGGTTTGAGGGTGTACTATTAACCATTTAGATTGGCCAAACTGTGGGACAGAGCTGTGTGGTAGTTAGTGTTTTTCTCTCCTTGCTTCCTGACTGTTTACAGCTGCAGTTCACTTTCAATCTTCTTGATTAAGGCTTAGAATTTATCTGATGTTTTTGCTAACAAGTTGTTTTGGGGAAATATGAATGGAAGATAACATGAGTATACTCATGCTTGGACTAAAGGCATTCAAGTGAGATGTGAGTGAGGCCATTAGCATCTGTGTGAACGTGCATGTGCATGTATGTTTGTTCACATATCAGTTACACAGTATTAGTGTTGGAAAGATGTTTGACAGACACCTTGGTGAGGGGGGGGTGGCGTCACTAATCCCTCCCCAGGGGTGAACACTGTGTGTGTGTGTGTGTGTGTGCAGCCAATTCAACTCTTTCTTAAGGATACCTCCACCCGCCTCTCTGCTCCTCTCTCCTCCACCCTCTTCTCCTCTACTCTCCTCTCCCTTCATCTTACCCCCCTCCTTTCATTCTTCCCCTACTCCTCTCCTCTCTCCTGACATAGAATGTGAGATGAACTAATTTGATCCACAGCCTCACCAGTGGGCTTCTGGGAATTCTGCTGCTAGTATCTGATCGATTGGTGCCTCAGGCTAGATTCTTCTCTTTGTTTTGACACTCTCTTTCTCTGGCACACACTCTACTCTAATCACACACAAGCACATACACACCCTATGCACGCACATGCACACACACATTTAACACACTAGAGATGAGCTTGAGGAAGGCTGGGGCTCAACATGGAGGTAATAAAAAAAACGAAAGTCCTCTGTGATGATCCTGCTCTCTAACTTAAAAAGTTCCTTGGTAATGACCAACACACCAACGAACCCAGCAGTAACTGTTACCAGATCCACCCAGAGACGAGAGCAGTCTGAACCCCTTCTGATCTAACATGCCCCAGTCTACTAGACCTTTCCTCAAACACTCTCTGCTCACCGGTAGTCTCTGAGTAACTCCTATGGTGTTTCTCTCTCAACGGGAATAATACAAAACAAACTAGTAAAAGGCTGCATATTATTGATTCATATAAAGTTGGCTGTCCTGATCTGACACATTGATGAAACCAAGACTGAAGCGACACGTCTGGAAGAAACCTGGCACCATCCCTAAGGGAGACTTGTCAGGATCGAGGGAAAGATGAACGGAGCAAAATACAGAGAGATCCTTGATGAAAACCTACTCAAGAGCACTCAGGACCTCAGACTGGAGTGAAGGTTCACCTTCCAACAGGACAACAACCCTAAGCACACAGCCAAGACAATGTAGGAGTGGCTTCAGGACAGGTGTCTGGATGTCCTTGAGAGGCCCAGCCAGAGCCTGGACATGAACCCGATCAAACATTTCTGGAGAGACCTGAAAATAGCTGTTGTCATGACGTTGGTCTGGGGGTAGGTTTATGACAGTTGCAAAACCCTTTGGTTAACATAGAGATTCTGGGAACATCAGAAGGTGGGGGGGGGGGGGGGGGGGGGGGTGAACTATATTCTGGTAATCCGACCAATTGAACATATGCGGTGGTACTTAATGAATATGATGTCAGTTCGGTTGTCATCTGAGACCTTCTCATCAATGATAAGATGACATAAACTCTACAGTGGAAAGTCTACACATCAGAGTTATCGGATTCACATGGAATTGTTGTTCAATTTAAATGTTTGAATATGAAATTATTTGTGATGGGATGAAATGTGATTTTAGCTTCTAAAATGTGAGATTTGGGTTTTCCTATATAAAGCCTTGACGACAATGTAACCTCCTGTACCGAGGACGTAAGGACGACGGTCCGATGTCAGAATGGTTAAGATAATAACTACAGAACGAAGCCAACTTTAGCGTGAGCTTTGATTGCGAATGGTATGAACTTTGAACTCTTATTCACTACAGAAGTGATGATACCTCCAAGCCGTTGAGTTAGCAACAGCCGCTGCAAACGAGGGTTAGGAAGGAACAGACGGAGTATCCCGTCTACCATACAACGACGTTACTACAACGTATTAAATTTACCAGCAGAGAAATTCTTCAAAGGACAAAGGACTCGGTTGGGCAACACGGCCTTCCATCTACCACCAACCTACCGAAGCGCAGCTCAGAGTAAATATTTATTGCATTTTCCTTTTCCAAATGGGCGGTAATTTAGAATGCATAAGATACTGTATTTACGATAGCACAGCTTTGCCATTTGTTCCTCAGTCTTCCCACGCTTTTACTCAAACCCAGCCCCTTTTCTTTTGTGTAACCAGCTGTCATATCTGTTCCGCATATTACGTTTTCCTTTATGACGTAATTTGTAATCAAGTTATGATTTAAATATGTGTATGTGTAATAATTAAACCCAATTTTGTATTGTTGATTCAACTTGTTAGCCAGGGTTCGTGCAGATAACCAAGAACTTACAACTTTCAGATGAGACTAAGATGACGATTAATATTGACTGCTATTCGTGTAAAATATGACTAGGTCTTTAAGAGTTTATTCAGAAGATAACAGCTCTATAAATATTATTTTGTGGTGCCCGACTCTCTAGTTAATTACATTTACATGATTAGCTCAATCAGGTAATATTAATTATGGAGAAATTATTTTATAGAATAGCATGTCATATCACTTAATCCGGCATAGCCAAAGACACAACATTATTGGAGCCCCCTGATCAGAATCTAAAATAGAATGATGCTTTCATTTTGATTCAGCCTGTATAAAATTGAAAAACAGATTACATAATATACCAAGTTATTGTACACATTTTTGGAGTGTTAAAGACAAGCATTATTGTGTGTGTGTGTGTGTGCTGAAGATTCCCCGCCTCCATGTTGTTCGCTGACATAGTCAGTGGGTAACGTAAGCGAATACATTTCTGCATGAGGGCTGAGAAAGCTAATTATAGAAATTTGAGAAATAGAGCGTTTGGCCAAATGCAGGGCTATTTCTACCTGGCGCGTTTCAGACGCGGGTAGGCTCGGTCATTATTAATTTATCGAGCGAGGACAAAGAGCCAGCCGTTTGAAATTCAGGAGATGTAAGCTTGACCAGCGATATATATATATATATATATATCTGTCTCTCTTGCGCTTCCTCGCGAGTAGACCACGGTGCATTTCGTTGTTGCCGCGTGTTCCGGTTAAAACATCGCCAAAAAAAACGCTGAAAAGGGTTTGAACATAATACGTTATAAGTAAAACCTTTCCCTTAAAATGTCTTATTTAGAAAACTCATCAATTTGGAAATTATTTAAAATATTTAAAATATCTATTTCAGAATGTAAATTGACAGATTTACACTTATTAGTTCAATTGGATAAGACATTGATATCCGTCTGGACACCATAAGTAATGACTTGAGTGTGACCTGAATAATTCTTCATGAACGAATATAGTAGGCACACATCAGCGGTCAATGATTTCACACGCTGAAATCAAACTGAACTACCTGGGGCGGGACTTCCGTTCCGCAAGGCGGAGGAATTTCAATGTAGCACAAGAAAACAAAATGGCTATTTTCCCTTGTTAGCTTTAGCATGCAAGCTAAACCCCCATTTGTGCCTGAAAATGCAGCACTTGGAGATGGAAAGGTTTTACTCATAATGTATTATGTTCAAACCCTTTTCGGCGTTTTTTTTTTTACAATGTTTTAACCGGAACACGCGGCAACAACAAAATGTGCCGTGGTCTACACGCGAGGAAGCGTACAGTTTACTTTTTCCAAACTAACCTAGATGAAGCAACTTCTCAGGTTAATTAAAGTTGAATTCCCAAATAGCCTATACAGGTCTGATTTATCATTAAATTGATCAATCAGTAAAATGTGTTTTTTGCTAAACCATTCAGTAATCCAGCACTGACAGAAGCCCCGCCCCAGCGGGAATCCCATGTGGTTTCGGCCTCAGGGAGAAGTGCACCAGTGTTGAATGTTCCCAACATTTGATTTACTGTTTACACTTATGATATCCAATCAATGGAGAATATATGGATTATCGTCTCATTCAATTTAATAAATTAAATTGTTGAACATACCTTAATGTTCTTCCAATCAAATTAGACACTTTTAAACTTCTCCTATTAACCTGGATGAAGCATCATCTCGGGTTAATTAAAGTTTAATACCCAGATAGCCTACCCAGGTAGGATTAATCATTGGCAATGATTAATTAATTCAATTTGCTTTTGCAAATTCATTCACGTCCAACTTCCACATTACTGGTACAGTACTGATAGTTCGTCAACATATATAAATAGATTAAACTTGTCTTTGCAGCTTCCAATGAATTCCAAACCCAAAATGTGAAAAAAAAAGGAACATTTTTCCTCTAAATTTTTCTAATAATGTGCAAGCTATCAAAAGGGGGGGTCACCACTCCTCCACCCATAAAGGATTTATCTCTGACCTCAGCAGCAATACCAACCCTAATTATGCCATTAGCGAAAAAACAGCCGAAATTGCGAACGCTCTCCAAAATCAACCATCAAACACAGGCTTTGTGACAGTTCTCCCCAATTTTGCACTGATGTATCGCCATAAAAATGTGGCATAGGTCCAATACCACAGTGCACAGCTGAAGCACGTGCCAGACATGGCTAACATGAGGAGACAGGTGAAGAGAACTGAGAAACTATTGACAAAAGCAGGAAATGAAAACATTCTGCTAGTCGAGGAACTGCGTTTGAAATCTGAACAATTAAAAGTAATTGCAAATACTTATGACGATGAACGAGCACTAACTCTTCAACAAAACCGTTGTCTCCAGGAACAACTCGATTTAGCCATAACTGAATACGATGTAGTCCACTCCAAACTAGATAAATCTGTTGAGTTATCTACAAACAGGAGCGCGCAATTTGATAACGTGCAGGCAGTTTTGTTGAACGTTACTCAGAGTAACACGGTTCTACTCAAAATTCTATAGACCAAGGACAATCAATGATGAACACAATGACTAAGTTGGATGACAAATCAGCAGAACTCATTGAAGTCGCTGACCAAATGAAAGATGAGAGAACTCGAGTGATGAAGATGGAAATCTTGATTTCTAAGCAAGAGGAAGAAATCTCTGAATCACTGAATCACTGAATCTCTCGCTCCGTCCTCAAGACCCCTATCTGCAAACCATGACAGATAAGTTATTTCACTTTTGTTTATTATGTATTTCACTTGCTTTGGCAATGTAAACATATGTTTCCCATGTCACTAAAGCCATTTGAATTGAATTGAGAAAAAGAGAGAGAATTAAAAAGTATCACCCAGCAGCTACAGGTGTAAAATCTTAATTTCACCAGTATTGTCGTAGTAAAATAATCCTTCAGCAACCGGATTTTAATGCTTAGTCCATAATGTTGTTTGATCAGTGGTTAGGCTATTAGCTGGACAAAAGTAGGATACATGAAAAGTGAAATACTGATCATTTGACCGTGCTACTGCAGGAAATTCTCAGCAAGAAAATAGTGATCAAATTAAGATCCTACAGTATATGTATAATAAGCTCAGCTCCAGTGACTTCCCTAACTTGAAATGGATATATGCCTTTCACATCACTCCCTGTCATTTTCACTGCTGCTGCCTTGGCAGGGAATGAGGAAGAGGAGAGCCAGCCGCCTGCCTGCCCTCTCCCCCAGAGACCTTACAGGAGGGACAGTGAAGCAACACAGGCACATTTAGATCTGTTGTCACTACCATTTGTCCTCTGGGCCAGATTGGGACAATGATAGACATGTTTGTGCCTCTAGCTAAATATGATAATGCTATGACCTTAACAGGTCATAACTAATCTCACCTCAGAACCTAATGACCCAGCGAGGTGTATGTGTGTCATTACCCTTTAAACCTGTAATGACGGGTAGACTACCGAAATTCACACTATCATTCAAGGTCTATCAACTCATAAACAGTGACGTTAAAATTGAAGGGTTGGCCATGTTGTTATAGAATCTGAGACTGTCCCTCCAGACCTCCAGCAGAGGAGGGCTGTAGAGTTGTAGTGTGATATGGGCTACGGCTGTGATATAATACAGGTAGAGCGAGGCACAGTGTGGCGGGGTTCTCCCTATCAGCCAGCCCATTAATGTGTGATTTGGGGACTGCAGGGGGATTTACGGCTGAGATAACAGCAGGATTGTGGCCCTGGGGTGGCCGGGACGAGACTGGGAGAAATGCCCTTACCCACTACCCACTGTGCCCACACCACACCAGCCAATGACAGCATGTACAGCGGCAATAGGAATAGGAAGAGCTTTCTGAAGAGCTGAAACACAGGAATTATGAAGAGAACATGGGTCCAACTGAGGCAGGAAAAGGAGGATACAGATACCACTAGATTAAAGACTATGTGACACATTCCCAGGCTAATAGAGAGGGAGTAATACAGGGGAAAAGACAGGACAGGTACCCTGTGCCCTGCAGATCAGGTGAAATTACAGGCAGGAAAGTGAAACAGAATCTTAATGTCGTTTCATGGCTAGGATCCCACCCTGGAATGCACAGTGTAAATGACTCTGCCAGTTGTATCAAATCAGGGGCCTGTTTTTAATGTCACACAAGGCTATCGTTTACACCGCTGAGAGCCAGGATTAAGGCTCCCTGTGTGAGTGCGTATAGGGAGGCTGGGTGGAGGAGGACAGTAGGATTGATTTCTCTATGGTCTCTTTTCATTCTGCTCCCTTTGTTTCATTTTACCAAACAGAGTGTGCTACCATTACTGTGGTGATACAACTGTAGCACTTTAAAAAATCAGGTATCACTAACCGATCGAAAAATGTAGCCACCATTAAAATTACTGCCACTTTTATTGAAGCAAACATTAAAAGTCCTACCTTAGGGTTTAGACACAGCTGAAACTCAACACTACTATCGCCCCAAATGAACCATCTACAAATCTAGCTCCTTTGGTTGATGTGTTGGGTAGTTGATATGACAGAGACTAGTGTGTACAGTGTGTTTACAGGTGTTAAAATGGATTCTCATGTAATTTGCCACATACAGTATGTCACTCATTCATGTTAACTAAGCGTAACAACAACATCCATGACAATATTATCCTGGCCTTTCAGCAGAATGTTGATGTGATGCCTGTCTGGATGTGAGACATCCAGGTGACAGATCTCAAACCATGCTGCCCTAGCTAGTACTCAGCAGGGGGGTCGTAGGGTGCCAGTAGAGGCTCCAGGGTGCTGGCATAATCCTTATCACTCATCAGGAGAGGTCACAGAGGAGACCCTCAGGCCAGGAGCACCAGCCCCAGCTCCTCACTCTGTCAGCTGGGAAAGCCATCCTTGGCGCTCCCCTGGCGATGGAGGCCAGGTTGGGAGTGAAGCGGCCCAGGACAGTGTTCCTCTGGGAGGCTGGGGCCTATCCTGCTCTTGGGCCCCAGTCTGGAGCAAAAAACAATGGCAGCAGTATTTCCCCCTCTGGCTCCAGGCTTTTTCCACACAGGGCCGATCCAGATGGAAGCATGACAACATGGAGGTGAGGGGGAGGGGTGTGATAGGGTGGTAAGTCAGGGGGAAGAGGAGCTCAATTAAATAAACCTTTCAATTATTTGAAGTGCTTTTCCTTCTTATTGCAATTTTCTCAAGTGCATCACTAAATGTGAGGAAAGACCATGAACATACAAGCAAGGTGTTTCCCAAAGGGGAAGGCCTATAACACTGTCTTCAATTGTGAGCTTGATAAAGTGTGTCAGCCGCACAATGGAAAATTAGAAAATGGGAAAACAATGAATTTTCAGTCGAGGCCCAAGTGACTCAATTCAGGATGAGTTGTAGCTCTCCTGTACCCCATGTCAAGCTGCCCTAGTACACGTCATTAGACACTCAAAAAACCTGTCAAATTCACAAAGGGCCACGAGGGCCACCTCATCTGATTCCTGGAGGGTAAATACAGTTCATCTTCTTTATTAGCCATGTACATTCCCTGAAACAGGGGGACATGTTTAAGACATGTTTAAGGGACGAACTGATGAGAGCCTTGTTAGAGGAAGCAGTCTGTCATGATGGGTCTGTGTGGATTACAGTCAGATGGGAGGGACGTTCAGACTACTGGGTGGGGAGACAGAAGAGCTGTCACGCTCGCCAACCATCTATGTCTGTCTGACAACAAGCTCCCAAACTTTTGGGAGCTTGCATTTACATGTATATTAATAACAACTCTGATTGGAGCCAGTGGAAGGGTGATAAAACAGGCCTGATCCAGGGACAACAGTAATGCAGGGTATAGGAGATATGCATGTCATTCACTCAGCACCTACAGTAATGCAGGGTATAGGAGATATGCATGTCATTCACTCAGCACCTACAGTAATGCAGGGTATAGGAGATATGCATGTCATTCACTCAGCACCTACAGTAATGCAGGGTATAGGAGATATGCATGTCATTCACTCAGCACCTACAGTAATGCAGGGTATAGGAGATATGCATGTCATTCACTCAGCACCTACAGTAATGCAGGGTATAGGAGATATGCATGTCATTCACTCAGCAGAGACAGGTGCTTTTAAAACAGCAGTAATTAAAACAGAACCCCAGTACTACAGTCAGACCGAACTCTTCTCTGACTGAACACCACCCCAGTACTACAGTCAGACCGAACTCTTCTCTGACTGAACACCACCCCAGTACTACAGTCAGACGAACTCTTCTCGACTGAACACCACCCCAGTACTACAGTCAGACCGAACTCTTCTCTGACTGAACACCACCCCAGTACTACAGTCCGACCGAACTCTTCTCTGACTGAACACCACCCCAGTACTACAGTCAGACCGAACTCTTCTCTGACTGAACACCACCCCAGTACTACAGTCAGAGCTAACTCTTCTGACTGAACACCACCCCAGTAATACAGTCAGACCAAACTCTTCTCTGACTGAACACCACCCCAGTACTACAGTCAGACCGAACTCTTCTCTGACTGAACACCACCCCAGTACTACAGTCAGAGCTAACTCTTCTCTGACTGAACACCACCCCAGTACTACAGTCAGAGCTAACTCTTCTCTGACTGAACACCACCCCAGTACTACAGTCAGACCGAACTCTTCTCTGACTGAACACCACCCCAGTACTACAGTCAGAGCTAACTCTTCTCTGACTGAACACCACCGCAGTACTACAGTGAGACCGAACTCTTCTCTGACTGAACACCACCCCAGTACTACAGTCAGAGCTAACTCTTCTGACTGAACACCACCCCAGTACTACAGTCAGACCTAACTCTTCTGACTGAACACCATCCCAGTACTACAGCCAGACCTAACTCCACTCTGACTGAACACCACCCCTGTACTACAGTCAGACCTAACTCTTCTCTGACTGAACATCACCCCAGTACTACAGTCAGAGCTAACTCTTCTGACTGAACATCACCCCAGTACTACAGTCAGAGCTAACTCTTCTGACTGAACACCACCCCAGTACTACAGTCAGAGCTAACTCTTCTGACTGAACATCACCCCAGTACTACAGTCAGACCTAACTCTTCTGACTGAACATCACCCCAGTACTAAAGTCAGACCTAACTCTTCTCTGACTGAACACCACCGCAGTACTACAGTCAGACCGAACTCCTCTCTGATTGAAAACCACCCCAGTACTACAGTCAGAGCTAACTCTTCTGACTGAACACCACCCCAGTACTACAGTCAGAGCTAACTCTTCTGACTGAACACCACCCCAGTACTACAGTCAGAGCTAACTCTTCTGACTGAACATCACCCCAGTACTACAGTCAGACCTAACTCTTCTGACTGAACACAACCCCAGTACTACAGTCAGAACTAACTCTTCTGACTGAACATCATCCCAGTACTACAGTCAGAGCTAACTCTTCTGACTGAACATCACCCCAGTACTACAGTCAGAGCTAACTCTTCTGACTGAACATCACCCCAGTACTACAGTCAGACCTAACTCTTCTGACTGAACACCACCCCAGTACTACAGTCAGAGCTAACTCTTCTGACTGAACACCACCCCAGTACTACAGTCAGAGCTAACTCTTCTGACTGAACATCACCCCAGTACTACAGTCAGACCTAACTCTTCTGACTGAACACAACCCCAGTACTACAGTCAGAACTAACTCTTCTGACTGAACATCATCCCAGTACTACAGTCAGAGCTAACTCTTCTGACTGAACATCACCCCAGTACTATAGTCAGAGCTAACTCTTCTGACTGAACATCACCCCAGTACTACAGTCAGACCTAACTCTTCTGACTGAACATCACCCCAGTACTACAGTCAGACCTAGCTCTTCTGACTGAACACAACCCCAGTACTACAGTCAGACCTAACTCTTCTGACTGAACATCACCCCAGTACTACAGTCAGACCTAACTCTTCTCGGACTGAACACCACCCCAGTACTACAGTCAGAACTAACTCTTCTCTGACTGAACACCACCCCAGTACTACAGTCAGAACTAACTCTTCTCTGACTAAAAACCACCCCAGTACTACAGTCAGAGCTAACTCTTCTCTGACTGAACACAACCCCAGTACTACAGTCAGAGCTAACTCTTCTCTGACTGAACACAACCCCAGTACTACAGTCAGAGCTAACTCTTCTGACTGAACACAACCCCAGTACCACAGTCAGAACTAACTCTTCTGACTGAACACAACCCCAGTACTACAGTCAGAGCTAACTCTTCTCTGACTGAACACAACCCCAGTACTACAGTCAGAGTTAACTCTTCTCTGACTGAACACAACCCCAGTACTACAGTCAGAACTAACTCTTCTCTGACTGAACACAACCCCAGTACTACAGTCAGAGCTAACTCTTCTCTGACTGAACACCACCCCAGTACTACAGTCAGAACTAACTCTTCTGACTGAACACAACCCCAGTACTACAGTCAGGGCTGGGATTCAGGAAACACAGGATGAGAGAATAATAAAAGCAATTACCTCTTGTTTTTGTTTTGTGGCACTGCCGATTTGTAATGAGGTTTGGCCAGTGTGATATTAATGATGCATCAAAGCAGCACCGCCAGATTAGCAGGAAAGGTTCCACAGGGTAATGGAATATGTTGGAACATTTCTTTCCCAACAACAGGGGATGAAAACGGTAATGCTCTCTCCACTGAATTCTGCTCTCATGTACTGGTAGATAGAGAACGAATATTCCCAAAAGGAAAATTCATAGGACTGATTTAACAAATGGACAAAAAGTACAAATATCTTTCAGGGATTAGCAAATTATACCCGGTAGTGTTCTAGCTGACTGTAAAAGTGCAGAGGGCTGAATTAAAAAAAAATATATTTTTTGTCATTTTCAGACTCTCAAGAGCAACTTACAAGAGCAATTAGGGTTAAGTGCCTTGCTCAAGAGCACATTGACACATTTTTCACCGGGATTCGAACCAGCGACCTTTCGGCTACTGGCCCAACGTTCTTAACCACTACATAATGCTGTGGTGTACAGTAGCTGGTTCAGGGTATCCTATATCTATCTGGCATGACCTGGCCAGTGTTCACTACAGGACGATCTATGACACCTTGATAGAGGGGCAGTATTGGTGCTCTCTCTCCCCAAGGTCAAGCACACTCCTCCCTCCCTGCAGTATTTCTGTTCCTGTGGCACGCTGTGAGGGGATGAGGTAGGGGGGTCTGAGGGGACAGGAGGAGGAGGGGGACAGGCATGACCAGTACGCTCAGCTGGCACAGCCCGCCACAGAGAGTATGGCACTTAGGCAGAGAGCCAAGAACAAGAGAAAGCTCTGAAGGGCTGCCAGACAGTCAGGGAGGCCGGACTCAGCCAGAAAACACCTAATGCTTTTTAAATGTTATTTAGAAGATGGCAGAGACAGATATGCTCAACTGTTTAGAGCCGTGTTACGTTTCAGTATTTGTCTGCTGAGCTGATGACCGTAACAGCTCCTAGCTATTCTAAATGTTCAGCCAAACACATTCTGAAACAAATCTCTGGACAGCTGGGCGTTGAGGGGGAATTTCAGCTACAGCGTTTGGTCAATGGTTCAACGGTAATGTCTGAGGGAAGAATCTCAACACGTCTCCATCGATGCCAAGAAGTTAAGGTGTAATAACTTGGCACAAAAACATAACAGTGTGATAGTGTGAGGGTGTGCATATGTGTGTGTGCGACGTGTGTGTGTGTGTGTGCATATGCACGCATAAAGGGATGGAGATATGGGTCTTATTTATGGTAACTGAATGTGATTCAGTCTCTGAGGAACCACAACTCCTGTGGCAAAGCCTCAAAGGCACCAGTATGGGTCTGGGGAGTGGGGCATGACCAGACTCCAGCAGAGTGGAATAAAGCCCCAAAACACAAAGGAACCTGGTCTGGAAAAACTAAACCAGGATGTAAGGCTTGCCTTGTGATGCACAGTAAATATTTTGTCCAAATTAATGATGGGGAAAATTCTGCCAAGAGGCTTTTTCTAGACATCCGCAGCAGTGAGAGTGTGCCTAGTCTGGTATTAAAAAGTAATTTCCTACTCCTGACAACTGACCGCTCCTGAGCCAGACTACTCTATAATAACCACCATACCATCTGAACACATACCATCCTGTCCTGTCCAGTCTGCAGCCAACACGCTAGAAACTGAAAATGACCTGTCATGTACATACTGTAGATCTGGTTCTGACATCCCACTGTTCTATTTGATGAAAGCAGACGCACGGTCAGACAGACATCTGCCCCATTACTTTACACAAGCCCTTTCTCTTCCAGAAATAGAGGGTGTGCAGAGTGGAGGGTGGGGTGGGGTGGGTGGAGTTCTGCACAAGAACACAGCAATGTCAATTAATATATATAAATTATTGTAATTAGCCTTCCCCTGGGAAAACCCTTCACAGGTGTTTCATAAATGTCAATATGTCCCAGGTGGCGTGTCCTCTCTGTCCACTGAAATTTAACTGTTATTTACTCTGGCCTGACCCCCTTCTAACATATTCTACATACACACATAACCACAACTGAGGCTACTGTTCAGCTGTGGCACACTCATGAAGACAGTCTGGCTATAGTAGTGACAGACTTGTGTTATATTACTAACACAGAGTCCCAACGCATAAACATACAGTATGCTGTAATAAACCACTGACAGGTGTATGTTGAGCATGAACAAAGGGGCATCTGGTCCACGGTACAGATTGCAGAAAATTCTTCTATCTAGCATCATAGCCATTGGTCCCTGTCCCCGCCTCGGCCTGTCATACTGCAGTGAGTCAGTCAGTGATCCTGGCAGATCCTGGCTGCCAGAGAGAGGTCAATGATAGTGGACCTCGCTGAGGGGAATAAGAGGCATGGGTCCAGTCTAGGGATGATTTAGATCAGTAGAGAGAAGGCATCCAAGCTATGAGAGGACAGTGGAATGTCTGGTATGGACAACTGTACCTACACAAATCCTCCCGATCCCTTTCCTTATCATTATCATTAGAACAGAGCAGAGGTCGACCGATAATACAGAGCAGAGGTCGACCTGTAATACAGAGCAGAGGTCGACCGTTAATACAGAGCAGAGGTCGACCGATAATACAGAGCAGAGGTCGACCTGTAATACAGAGCAGAGGTCGACCGATAATCGGCATGGACGATTAATTAGAGCCGATTTCAATTTTTCATAACAATCGGTAATCTGCGTTTTTGGACGCCGATTATGGCCAATTACATTGCACTCCACGAGGAGACTGCGTGGCAGACTGACCACCTGTTACGCGAGTACAGCAATGAGCCAGGGTAAGTTGCTAGCTAGCATTAAAGAAAAATCTATCTTAAAATAATCACCAGCTAACTACACATGGTTTATGATATTACTAGTTTAACTAGCTTGTCCTGCGTTGCAAATAATCAATGCGGTGCCTGTTAATTTATCCTCGAATCACAGCCTACTTCGACAAACGGGTGATGTTTTAACAAGCGCATTCGCGAAAAAAGCACTGTCGTTGCACCAATGTACCTAACCATAAACACCAATGCCTTTCTTAAAATCAATACACACAAGTATATATTTTTTAGACCTGCATATTTAGTTAAAAGAAATTCATGTTAGCAGGCAATATAACTAAGGAAATTGTGTCACTTCTCTTGCGTTCAGTGCAAGCAGAGTCAGGGTATATGCGAAGACCATTTCTTCCTAACAACGACCGCAATTAATTTGCCAGAATTGTACAAAATTATGAAATAACAATAAAGGTTGTGCAATGTAACAGCAATATTTAAACTTGGGGATGCCACCCGTTAGATAAAATACGGAACGGTTCTGTATTTCACTGAAAGAATAAACGTTTTGTTTTCGAAATGATAGTTTCCGGATTTGACCATATTAATGACCTAATGCTCGTATTTCTGTGTGTTTAATATATTATATTATAATTAAGTCTATGATTTAATATTTGATAGAGCAGTCTGACTGAGCAGTGGTAGGCAGCAGCAGCAGACAGAAGAGTTATACTGTAGCCACGCTGGGATCTAGGACAGAATAGTTATACTGTAGCCATGCTGGGATCTAGGACAGAATAGTTATACTGTAGCCACGCTGGGATCTAGGACAGAATAGTTATACTGTAGCCACGCTGGGATCTAGGACAGAATAGTTATACTGTAGTTACGCTGGGATCTAGGACAGAATAGTTATACTGTAGCCACGCTGGGATCTAGGACAGAATAGTTATACTGTAGCCACGCTGGGATCTAGGACAGAATAGTTATACTGTAGCCACGCTGGGATCTAGGACAGAATAGTTATACTGTAGCCACGCTGGGATCTAGGACAGAATAGTTATACTGTAGCCACGCTATACTGTAGCCATACTGGGATCTAGGACAGAATTGTTATGCTGTAGCCACGTTGGGATCTAGGACAGAATAGTTATACTGTAGCCACGCTGGGATCTAGGACAGAATAGTTATACTGTAGCCACGCTGGGATCTAGGACAGAATTGTTATGCTGTAGCCACGTTGGGATCTAGGACAGAATAGTTATACTGTAGCCACGCTGGGATCTAGGACAGAATAGTTATACTGTAGCCACGCTGGGATCTAGGACAGAATAGTTATACTGTAGCCACGCTGGGATGTAGGACAGAATACTTATACTGTAGCCATGCTGGGATGTAGGACAGAATAGTTATACTGTAGCCACGCTGGGATCTAGGACAGAATTGTTATGCTGTAGCCACGTTGGGATCTAGGACAGAATAGTTATACTGTAGCCACGCTGGGATCTAGGACAGAATAGTTATACTGTAGCCATGCTGGGATCTAGGACAGAATTGTTATGCTGTAGCCACGTTGGGATCTAGGACAGAATAGTTATACTGTAGCCACGCTGGGATCTATACTGTAGCCACGCTGGGATCTTACTCTAATGTAGCTACCAGAGGCCAGATCTACAGCAGGGGTTGAAAGATTCTATAACTCAGCTACACATTTCCTATATTGAGCCAAGCTTATAGTTCAGATACGTTGACACACTAAAAACTGAGCGTAAAAGCATGAAGAACCTGGCTCGCAGCCACCAACTGAATCGTTATTCTATTAGGGCTTTGGAAGCTGCAGCTCTGAGCTCTGTGTGCAGAGGGGAGGAAGTCCTAAGAGCAGCTCAAGGAGACTGGGTGGGGTGACAGTAATGAGTGATAAACAGCATCACAGGCCTTTCATGGGGAGTACAAAGTGGTAGTTGCAGTAAAATGCTCCATGAAAATGTGGAAATCCTAAAGCTGTAATGGTGTAAATGTATCAGGCTGCTGCCTGGAGATGTGAATGGTTATTGTGTCTGTCTACTGCTCTGAGAGTGACTTAGCGTTGGACGTTATCTTAGCTCTGAAAGGCATACAAAAATAATGTTCAAGATGCTTAGGCCTACATGTTTGAATTCACCTATTTGCTTGAGATGTCATCACCATGACTACTGCTGTAAGGTGGGAGCCCATCCAATAGCAGGTCTGTAGTGGTGCATTTCAAGCTCACCTTGTGGTTAATTATGCTTTCAAGCTAGTCTGCCAGAGATATAGAGATCTCTCTCTCTCTCTCTCTCTATTGCTCTCTCTCTCTCTCTCTCTCAATTCAAAGGGCTTTATTGACATGGGAAACAAATGTTTCTTGATAGAATCCCTGAGCTGACAAGGTCCAAATCTGTCGTTCTGCCCCTGAACCTGAACCCACTGTTCATAGGCCGTCATTGTAAATAAGAATTTGTTCTTAACTGACTTGCCTAGTTAAATAAAAAATGCCTAGTTAAATTAAAACAAATTAAAAATAGATAATAAATAAAAGTGAAATAAATAAAAGGGAAATAAAGGGAAGTAAACATTAAACATAAAAGTAGTCTAGCTAGTTAATAACATCACTTCAGGAAGTAGAGGAAGAAAAGCTGAGGCGCTTTAATTGGATATAGAAAATGCATTTAAAGGTTTTAGAAGGCTCAATGGAGGATGGTCTGAGAAGGCAAGTTGGTAAGGGGGAGGATCTATGAGTATAAATCAACTAATTAGTGGCCTCTCTTTTTTCTGCTAATTGAATCCCTTCTACTCAATCTATTTATGGTGTTTTCCCCTGACAGACATAACCAAAGACCAGTTGTAGCATTTCAAAAGTGTATCCAAGCCATCCAGCAGGAGAACGGTCACCAAGGCAGGGAGGCAGGCTGATCTCAGGGGGAAGAAGTAGAGAAAGAAAGGGTAAGACAGAGATAAAGGCTGTCTTCAATGCCATCTTTCAGTCTCCCCAGTGGAGGAAATTAAAGGGAGGGAGGACGGATTATTGAATCTTTTTTTAAATGCACAGGGCACAGCACCCCATGATAGCACAGCTTCTTCACCACAACAAAAGCTTAATGGGTTGGTTAGACTACCGGGAGTTAGTTCCTGAGCAGGCAGAATTTATATCCACCAGGGTTGGGTTGCCTGGCCAGACCACCACCACAGACCCAGTCTTTCTCCCATTTACTCAGCAGTTCTAATGCCAGTCTCCTCTGCCACCATATGGCCACCTTCAAACATAAAAAACTAACTCTGCCCTTGTCATGGAGTCTCCACTCAGCACATTGTCCATGAGGCTGTAGGGAAACAACACGCACTGTGAACAAGAAGAGTCAGACCAAGAACAGTCCCTGAGCAACTGTCATGTACATGTGAGACTGCTCCATCCACGTCCCCTCAACCTCCCACCCCTCTGTCCCCCTTCCTTCCACACCCTGGGGCAGCCTTTGTGTACCACCTCCCCCTCCACCCCTCAGTCCTTCAGTAATATCCCCTCCCCTCCTCCACGCCTCACAATCACCCTGTTGAGGCGACACAATGTTGCCTCCCCATCCCAGTCCCTTTCTGCACGTCGGCCTGCTCTATCTGTCCAAGGCTCTCTGCTGACCAGACACTAGAAAAGACAAGTCTTTAAAAACTGGTCCCAAACAAAAAGGGGGGATAGGGGTGAGAGAAAAGGGAGAAGGGAGCGTTGTATACTCTTCTGCTGAGTGAACAACACCACTTTATACCAATGGACTGGTGAGGAAACCACACAGTAGAATGGAACAAACACAGCTGTGTTCAGGACAACTGTTGGAGAGAAATGTGTCACACAACATGTGGTCAGACACCTTTTTATGGCTTCAAGTTGCCACAAAATAATGTTTTATCACATTCAACTGTATGTTTCCCACATAATGTCTGGTTATTAATTGCTAAGTAATCCCATATGTCTGGGCTACAAGCTCTGAGAGGTCTACATGTTAGACTTGTCAAAGGAAAATGAAACAGCCAACATCATTCATCCAGGGTAGACACATCATCTATCAATTCCACACACAGGTCAAACAGAGGAGGCTTGATTCCTTTGTAAATTATTTTTAAAACAACGATAGTGACTGACACACGAGTGTCATATCCATCGGCTCAGAAAGACGATTCCATCACTTCCAATTATGGGTGTGTTTTATTTAGGCACGAGGGAGTGTGGTATATGACCAATATATACCACGGATAAGGGATGTTCTTAAGCATGAATCAACATGGAGTGCCTGGATACAGCTCTTAGCAGTGGTATTTTGGCCATATACCACAAACCCAGAGGTGCCTTATTGCTATGGTCAGATTCAAGTTTATCGTTGAAGGAATGAGAGTTACACCGAGGCCTGTACTCTGGAGCAGAATCAATTTGGAGGTGGAGGGTCCGTCATGGTCTGGGGCGGTGTGTCACAGCATCATCGGACTGAGCTTGTTGTCATTGCAGGCAATCTCAATGCTGTGTGTTACAGGGATGACATCCTCCTCCCTCATGTGGTACCCTTCCTGCAGGCTCATCCTGACATGCATAACAATGCCACCAGCCATACTGCTCATTCTGTGAGTGATTTCCTACAAGACAGGAATGTCAGTGTTCTGCATTGGCCAGCGAAGAGCCCAGATCTCAATCCCATTGAGCACATCTGGGACCTGTTGGATCGGAGGGTGAGGGGTAGGGCCATTCCCCCCAGAAATGTCTTGGAACTTGCAGGTGTCTTGTTAATGTCATCATAGTGTTGTTGGGTTGTAGACCTGTTAATGTCATCATAGTGTTGTTGGGTTGTAGACCTGTTAATGTCATCATAGTGTTGTTGGGTTGTAGACCTGTTAATGTCATCATAGTGTTGTTGGGTTGTAGACCTGTTAATGTCATCATAGTGTTGTTGGGTTGTAGACCTGTTAATGTCATCATAGTGTTGTTGGGTTGTAGACCTGTTAATGTCATCATAGTGTTGTTGGGTTGTAGACCTGTTAATGTCATCATAGTGTTGTTGGGTTGTAGACCTGTTAATGTCATCATAGCGTTGTAGGGTTGTAGACCTGTTAATGTCATCATAGTGTTGTTGGGTTGTAGACCTGTTAATGTCATCATAGTGTTGTTGGGTTGTAGACCTGTTAATGTCATCATAGTGTTGTTGGGTTGTAGACCTGTTAATGTCATCATAGTGTTGTTGGGTTGTAGACCTGTTAATGTCATCACAGTGTTGTTGGGTTGTAGACCTGTTAATGTCATCACAGTGTTGTTGGGTTGTAGACCTGTTAATGTCATCATAGTGTTGTTGGGTTGTAGACCTGTTAATGTCATCATAGTGTTGTTGGGTTGTAGACCTGTTAATGTCATCGTAGTGTTGTTGGGTTGTAGACCTGTTAATGTCATCATAGTGTTGTTGGGTTGTAAACCTGTTAATGTCATCATAGTGTTGTTGGGTTGTAGACCTGTTAATGTCATCGTAGTGTTGTTGGGTTGTAGACCTGTTAATGTCATCATAGTGTTGTTGGGTTGTGGACCTGTTTATGTCATCATAGTGTTGTTGGGTTGTAGACCTGTTAATGTCATCATAGTGTTGTTGGGTTGTAGACCTGTCATAATGTCATCATAGTGTTGTTGGGTTGTAGACCTGTTAATGTCATCACAGTGTTGTTGGGTTGTAGACATGTTAATGTCATCATAGTGTTGTTGGGTTGTAGACCTATTAATGTCATCATAGTGTTGTTGGGTTGTGGACCTGTTAATGTCATCATAGTGTTGTTGGGTTGTGGACCTGTTAATGTCATCATAGTGTTGTTGGGTTGTAGACCTGTTAATGTCATCATAGTGTTGTTGGGTTGTGGACCTGTTAATGTCATCATAGTGTTGTTGGGTTGTAGACCTGTTAATGTCATCATGTGTTGTAGACTTGTAGACCTGTTAATGTCATCATAGTGTTGTTGGGTTGTAGACCTGTTAATGTCATCATAGTGTTGTTGGGTTGTAGACCTGTTAATGTCATCATAGTGTTGTTGGGTTGTAGACCTGTTAATGTCATCGTAGTGTTGTTGGGTTGTAGACCTGTTAATGTCATCATAGTGTTGTTGGGTTGTAAACCTGTTAATGTCATCATAGTGTTGTTGGGTTGTAGACCTGTTAATGTCATCGTAGTGTTGTTGGGTTGTAGACCTGTTAATGTCATCATAGTGTTGTTGGGTTGTGGACCTGTTAATGTCATCATAGTGTTGTTGGGTTGTAGACCTGTTAATGTCATCATAGTGTTGTTGGGTTGTAGACCTGTTAATGTCATCATAGTGTTGTTGGGTTGTAGACCTGTTAATGTCATCACAGTGTTGTTGGGTTGTAGACATGTTAATGTCATCATAGTGTTGTTGGGTTGTAGACCTATTAATGTCATCATAGTGTTGTTGGGTTGTGGACCTGTTAATGTCATCATAGTGTTGTTGGGTTGTGGACCTGTTAATGTCATCATAGTGTTGTTGGGTTGTAGACCTGTTAATGTCATCATAGTGTTGTTGGGTTGTGGACCTGTTAATGTCATCATAGTGTTGTTGGGTTGTAGACCTGTTAATGTCATCATAGTGTTGTTGGATTGTGGACCTGTTAATGTCATCATAGTGTTGTTGGGTTGTAGACCTGTTAATGTCATCATGTGTTGTAGACTTGTAGACCTGTTAATGTCATCATAGTGTTGTTGGGTTGTAGACCTGTTAATGTCATCATAGCGTTGTAGGGTTGTAGACCTGTTAATGTCATCATAGTGTTGTTGGGTTGTAGACCTGTTAATGTCATCGTAGTGTTGTTGGGTTGTAGACCTGTTAATGTCATCATAGTGTTGTTGGGTTGTAGACCTGTTAATGTCATCATAGTGTTGTTGGGTTGTAGACCTATTAATGTCATCATAGTGTTGTTGGGTTGTAGACCTGTTAATGTCATCATAGTGTTGTTGGGTTGTGGACCTGTTAATGTCATCATAGTGTTGTTGGGTTGTAGACCTGTTAATGTCATCATGTGTTGTAGACTTGTAGACCTGTTAATGTCATCATAGCGTTGTTGGGATGTAGACCTGTTAATGTCATCATAGCGTTGTAGGGTTGTAGACCTGTTAATGTCATCATAGTGTTGTTGGGATGCAGACCTGTTAATGTCATCATAGTGTTGTTGGGTTGTAGACCTGTTAATGTCATCATAGTGTTGTTGGGTTGTAGACCTGTAAATGTCATAATAGTGTTGTTGGGTTGTAGACCTGTTAATGTCATCATAGTGTTGTTGGGTTGTAGACCTGTTAATGTCATCATAGTGTTGTTGGGCTGTAGACCTATTAATGTCATCATAGTGTTGTTGGGTTGTAGACCTGTTAATGTCATCATGTGTTGTAGACTTGTAGACCTGTTAATGTCATCATAGTGTTGTTGGGTTGTAGACCTGTTAATGTCATCATAGCGTTGTAGGGTTGTAGACCTGTTAATGTCATCATAGTGTTGTTGGGTTGTAGACCTGTTAATGTCATCATAGCGTTGTAGGGTTGTAGACCTGTTAATGTCATCATAGTGTTGTTGGGTTGTAGACCTGTTAATGTCATCATAGTGTTGTTGGGTTGTAGACCTGTTAATATCATCACAGTGTTGTTGGGTTGTAGACCTGTTAATGTCATCATAGTGTTGTTGGGCTGTAGACCTGTTAATGTCATCATAGCGTTGTTTGGTTGTAGACCTGTTAATGTCATCATAGTGTTGTTGGGTTGTAGACCTGTTAATATCATCACAGTGTTGTTGGGTTGTAGACATGTTAATGTCATCATAGCGTTGTTTGGTTGTAGACCTGTTAATGTCATCATAGTGTTGTTGGGTTGTAGACCTGTTAATATCATCACAGTGTTGTTGGGTTGTAGACCTGTTAATGTCATCATAGTGTTGTTGGGCTGTAGACCTGTTAATGTCATCATAGTGTTGTTGGGTTGTAGACCTGTTAATGTCATCATAGTGTTGTTGGGTTGTAGACCTGTTAATGTCATCGTAGTGTTGTTGGGTTGTAGACCTGTTAATGTCATCATAGTGTTGTTGGGTTGTAGACCTGTTAATGTCATCATAGTGTTGTTGGGTTGTAGACCTGTTAATGTCATCGTAGTGTTGTTGGGTTGTAGACCTGTTAATGTCATCATAGTGTTGTTGGGTTGTGGACCTGTTAATGTCATCATAGTGTTGTTGGGTTGTAGACCTGTTAATGTCATCATAGTGTTGTTGGGTTGTAGACCTGTTAATGTCATCATAGTGTTGTTGGGTTGTAGACCTATTAATGTCATCATAGTGTTGTTGGGTTGTGGACCTGTTAATGTCATCATAGTGTTGTTGGGTTGTGGACCTGTTAATGTCATCATAGTGTTGTTGGGTTGTAGACCTGTTAATGTCATCACAGTGTTGTTGGGTTGTAGACATGTTAATGTCATCATAGTGTTGTTGGGTTGTAGACCTATTAATGTCATCATAGTGTTGTTGGGTTGTGGACCTGTTAATGTCATCATTGTGTTGTTGGGTTGTGGACCTGTTAATGTCATCATAGTGTTGTTGGGTTGTGGACCTGTTAATGTCATCATAGTGTTGTTGGGTTGTAGACCTGTTAATGTCATCATAGTGTTGTTGGGTTGTGGACCTGTTAATGTCATCATAGTGTTGTTGGGTTGTAGACCTGTTAATGTCATCATAGTGTTGTTGGGTTGTGGACCTGTTAATGTCATCATAGTGTTGTTGGGTTGTAGACCTGTGAATGTCATCATGTGTTGTAGACTTGTAGACCTGTTAATGTCATCATAGTGTTGTTGGGTTGTAGACCTGTTAATGTCATCATAGCGTTTTAGGGTTGTAGACCTGTTAATGTCATCATAGTGTTGTTGGGTTGTAGACCTGTTAATGTCATCATAGTGTTGTTGGGTTGTAGACCTGTTAATGTCATCATAGTGTTGTTGGGTTGTAGACCTGTTAATGTCATCATAGTGTTGTTGGGTTGTAGACCTATTAATGTCATCATAGTGTTGTTGGGTTGTAGACCTGTTAATGTCATCATAGTGTTGTTGGGTTGTGGACCTGTTAATGTCATCATAGTGTTGTTGGGTTGTAGACCTGTTAATGTCATCATGTGTTGTAGACTTGTAGACCTGTTAATGTCATCATAGCGTTGTTGGGATGTAGACCTGTTAATGTCATCATAGCGTTGTAGGGTTGTAGACCTGTTAATGTCATCATAGTGTTGTTGGGTTGTAGACCTGTTAATGTCATCATAGTGTTGTTGGGTTGTAGACCTGTTAATGTCATCATAGTGTTGTTGGGTTGTAGACCTGTTAATGTCATCATAGTGTTATTGGGTTGTAGACCTGTTAATGTCATCATAGGGTTGTTGGGCTGTAGACCTATTAATGTCATCATAGTGTTGTTGGGTTGTAGACCTGTTAATGTCATCATGTGTTGTAGACTTGTAGACCTGTTAATGTCATCATAGTGTTGTTGGGTTGTAGACCTGTTAATGTCATCATAGCGTTGTAGGGTTGTAGACCTGTTAATGTCATCATAGTGTTGTTGGGGTGTAGACCTGTTAATGTCATCATAGTGTTGTTGGGTTGTAGACCTGTTAATATCATCACAGTGTTGTTGGGTTGTAGACCTGTTAATGTCATCATAGTGTTGTTGGGCTGTAGACCTGTTAATGTCATCATAGCGTTGTTTGGTTGTAGACCTGTTAATGTCATCATAGTGTTGTTGGGTTGTAGACCTGTTAATATCATCACAGTGTTGTTGGGTTGTAGACATGTTAATGTCATCATAGCGTTGTTTGGTTGTAGACCTGTTAATGTCATCATAGTGTTGTTGGGTTGTAGACCTGTTAATATCATCACAGTGTTGTTGGGTTGTAGACCTGTTAATGTCATCATAGTGTTGTTGGGCTGTAGACCTGTTAATGTCATCATAGTGTTGTTGGGTTGTAGACCTGTTAATGTCATCATAGTGTTGTTGGGCTGTAGACCTGTTAATGTCATCATAGTGTTGTTGGGTTGTAGACCTGTTAATGTCATCACAGTGTTGTTGGGTTGTAGACCTGTTAATATCTTCCTAGTGTGTCTCCACAGGGTTAGGGTTAAAGAGTCCAGTGCCATGTTGGGCTGGAGACTTGTTATTCTCCTCGGGGTTTAACTATGTCTTCTCTCAGCTCAGCCCCACAGACAGCCTGACGCACACTGATGCATTAACTAAGCCTTTAACCAGTGCAGTGACCATACATACCCAGGGTCTCCACACAACCCTCACTCGCCCCTCAACCCGGCCTGGGAAGAGGAACCACTGCATTCTTCAGGGGTTTAAAATACGGAGAGAGGGGCACAGTGAGGTTTCCTCCGTTTCCTCCAATAAGAACTATCTCAGTGTCCTCTATTAGAAGTGCTTATTAGTCCGGGTGCAGCCTGAGTCTGCAAATTACAAAACTATTGATGTCAAATGGATGTGGTAATTCATCCAATTAAAGTGTTATTTTAGGCCCATTAAAGGAAGAGGGTTTAGGGGAAAGTAGCTCATTAAGAGTCACTGACTGTAGATTTATCTCCGTCAAACAAACCGCTATGAAATGTTTATCTAGTCAGTCACTAATGACCAGGGTGAGTTGGTGATTTAGACATAACTCTCCCTCCATCCCTCCCTCCGAGTTGTACACAGATCATGTGGGCCGTCCTCCTGCATTCCTCTGCTAACTACTCATTGTGGTTTGATAGAGCTAAAACCAGAGTTGGACTAATCCTGGATCTCAGGGTGTAAACTGTGCTTGATTAGGATTAGAGTAATGGGGATTAGGTGTCTGAAAGCTGTTCATGGAGCTTTGTGGAATCTGTCATCTCAAACTGGTGTCACAGATTAGATTTTTTTTTAAATCACACTTTGTGCTTACTTGGGCTCAGCAGTAAAAACAAAGGTATCCTTTATACACCACAGAGTGCTGATGTTGTTTTTTAAAATTGTTCTATTTAAGACAGTCCATGAAAGTGTGTGTTGGGTACAGAGTGGGAGAGTCTATAATGACTGCAGGTATTAGACAGGGAGGAATGTGAAAGTGAGAGGAGTGGAGGTGGAGACAGGGTTCACCTGTGAGCTGAGCTCTGGTGCTCATTAATTGGCTGTGGTGCCTGCTGTGTCCTGTCATACCACCAGTGGGGAGGGGGGGGGGGCTACAATTTATTATCTACATTTAGGAGTCAATTTGTCAAGACCTCAACTGCTCTGGGCTGAGGCTGATGAATAGAGGTTCACTCTCACTGCCCAGCCCTTTAACCAACATCCTGGCTCTGACACACACACACACACACACACACACACACACACACACACACACACACACACACACACACACACACACACACACACACACACACACCAGGGAGGCTACACCTAGACATTATCACACAGGAGAGGCAACTGGAGAGAGAGAAAGCAAGCAGGAGTGATTCATCTACTATAGTCTGTCTGTCATGTCTGTTAAAACTGAATACTCATTTTGACTTGGCAGTTGGCACCTTCAGTTTGTGTATTTAGATACCTGTACAGTTTGTGTATTTAGATACCTGTACAGTTTGTGTATTTAGATACCTGTACAGTTTGTGTATTTAGATACCTGTACAGTTTGTGTATTTAGATACCTGTACAGTTTGTGTATTTATATACCTGTACAGTTTGTGTATTTATATACCTGTACAGTTTGTGTATTTAGATACCTGTACAGTTTGTGTATTTAGATACCTGTACAGTTTGTGTATTTATATACCTGTACAGTTTGTGTATTTATATACCTGTACAGTTTGTGTATTTAGATACCTGTACAGTTTGTGTATTTAGATACCTGTACAGTTTGTGTATTTAGATACCTGTACAGTTTGTGTATTTACCTGTACTAGTACACGTGGACAAATGTCTGCACTGGTTTAAACCCGACCTTATGTCAACTGGTGAAACAGTAAAGTTGACTGATAATGACTGATTGAAATATAACTAGGTTACTTCCCCTTCAGTCAACATAAGCCTAGTGCAAAATGACTCCGACTTATTGTTTTCAATGCAGCTGAAATGAAGGAAATTAAGCTCTTGACCTTCAGTCCAGCAGGATGTTTACAGTATCATCAAGGTGAGTAAGATCTGGTGGGGAGAACTCTGAGGACCGATAGCAGGCTGAGATAAGAGCCATTTAGGGTTTAGCAACAGGATGAATCACACGATAACAGGGGACCACGTGATGGACATGGGTATCAATGTACTACCTCTGAAAGAGCCAGACGGCAAACCAGCAAGTCATCACAGGTCTGAGAGGGGTAAAGATCACCTCTCACTCATACACTCACTGATAAGCCTCACCTTATCATGACCATAAAGTGCACGTAATGAAGACGATTCACTGATAATGTAGAAACAATAAGAATCGAAATAATTGTAACTGACCAAATTCCTAGTTCACACAGGAGCATTCTTGACACAGCCCCACCCAGGGAGGATCAGCCCTGGTCTGCTCTGCCATGGAGGCTGAAATGTGACCCCTGACCTCTATCCCTGCAGACGCTACACTACACTGATTCCCCCTCTGAATGGCACACATACACAATCCATGTCTCAATTTGTTTAAAGGCTTAAAAATCCTTCTTTAACCAGTCTCCTGCCCTTCATCTTTAACCTGTCTCATCTCCTTCATCTTTAACCCATCTCCTCTCCTTCATCTTTAACCTGTCTCCTCTCCTTCATCTTTAACCTGTCTCCTCCCCTTCATCTTTAACCTGTCTCCTCCCCTTCATCTTTAACCTGTCTCCTCTCCTTCATTTTTAACATGTCTCCTCTCCTTCATCTTTAACCCGTCTCCTCTCCTTTATCTTTAACCTGTCTCCTCTCCTTCATCTTTAACCCGTCTCCTCTCCTTCATCTTTAACCTGTCTCCTCCCCTTCATCTTTAACCCGTCTCCTCTCCTTCATCTTTAACCTGTCTCCTCTCCTTCATCTTTAACCTGTCTCCTCTCCTTCATCTTTAACCTGTCTCCTCTCCTTCATCTTTAACCTGTCTCCTCCCCTTCATCTTTAACCTGTCTCCTCCCCTTCATCTTTAACCTGTCTCCTCTCCTTCATCTTTAACCTGTCTCCTCTCCTTCATCTTTAACCTGTCTCCTCCCCTTCATCTTTAACCCGTCTCCTCTCCTTCATCTTTAACCTGTCTCCTCCCCTTCATCTTTAACCTGTCTCCTCTCCTTCATCTTTAACCTGTCTCCTCTCCTTCATCTTTAACCTGTCTCCTCTCCTTCATCTTTAACCTGTCTCCTCTTCTTCATCTTTAATCCATCTCCTCTCCTTCATCTTTAATCCATCTCCTCTCCTTCATCTTTAATCCATCTCCTCTCCTTCATCTTTAACCTGTCTCCTCTTCTTCATCTTTAACCTGTCTCCTCCCCTTCATCTTTAACCTGTCTCCTCCCCTTCATCTTTAACCTGTCTCCTCTCCTTCATTTTTAACATGTCTCCTCTCCTTCATCTTTAACCCGTCTCCTCTCCTTCATCTACACTGATTTGTAGTTGATTTTACATCAAAAAGGGATCATATCTTTCACCTGGATTCACCTGGTCAGTCTGTCATGGAAGAGCAGGTGTTCCTAATGATTTGTCCACTCAGTATATCTCTCTCTCTATTATGTGTGAGAATAATTTGAATGTGCTGGTGTTTTTATAGTCTTTTATGTCCAACAATAAATACATTTTTCTTCTTGGGGACCAAATAAAACCACCAGAGGGCCGCCAGTTAGGGAACCCTGCTATAGAGTGAGAAGACATAGTTCAGAGTGTTGGTGGCATCTCTTCTGTCAACTAGACCCGTACATACATACTTTTCAGTTTTCAGTTTCAATTACAATATACATTTTTTATGGAGTCAATCACCATCATACCCAGCCATATCATTTCTTCATTTAGTTTTAAGTTGTTCTAACTCTGTTCATGATGTGCTGAAAGAGTAAGTGTTTTAAAGCACTAAGCATTAAGTACAGGTAGGCTATAATATTCTGCCAGGTTTAAACTGGAAAACGATTCCCTGAGACTTAGATGTAATTACATCGGCCAACTGAAGCTATAATACACTGCAATCAACAGGAGACTGGAAGTCATAACTGTTTCTTTCAATAGTAACCTGCCTTTCATGAGTTTACAATCAACTGTCATTCAATCAAAGTTGCAATACATACAACTCTGCTTTATGCTATGAAAAGCATGTGAACTGTGAACCTAAACATTTAAAATCAGTGTTGGGTCAAAATTAATAAGGTGGATCTCTGCTATACATCCACTCTGGGATGGCAGGCATTAGCCACCTCATAACAGAATGTGAGCAACTGACCTGGAAAGCCCAGAGTGTATGGCCCAGGTCTATAAAGGCACTGATGTGAGAGAATGTGAGAAAGAACGAGAGAGAGAGAGAGAGAGAGAAAGGAAGAGAGAGAAAGAGACTCAGAGAGAGAGAAAGAGAGAGGAAGAGAGAGAGAGAGTGAGAGAGAGAATGAGAGAATAGAAAGAGACTCAGAGAGAGAGAGGGAGAGAGGGGGGGAGACTCAGAGAGTGAGAGAGTAACAGACAGAGAGAGAGAGAGAGAACCATTTGCACATCATTACAACACTTTATATACATAATATGACATTTGTAAAGTCTTTATTCTTTTGAAACTTCTGTATGTGTAATGTTTACTGTTAATTTTTATTTCACTTTTGAATATTATCTACCTCACTTGCTTTGGCAATGTTAACACGTTTCCCATGCCAATAAAGCCCGTTGAATTGAGAGAGAGAGAAAGAGAGAGAGAAAATACATGTAGATTTGAAGTATATTGGTTGTGTACATTCAGCTAACCCAGCAGTGTTGTTGTGGCAGTTCTGGCATAACACTCCTGAGTTCACTCCTTTATTACAACACAACATTGAGAGAGTCTGGCGAGACACGAACCAAACAGCACGCAATAGAGGAAGAAAATTAGCCACAAAATGATTACGTCTGAGTAATGGATTGCTGAACAATGTCTTTGATGCCAAAATGCCACCAGCAAAATGGTGTATGTTTGAAATGAATGCCACATTGTATATGCATTTCCATTTTGACAAGTAGAACAAGTTCCCACAGCACCACACAAAGCTACACAGTAGTTGCAACACAGTAAGAGTAGTTATAAGTCAGAATGTAAAACTGGGAACCAATCTCTATCATGTCCAAACAGAAGACAGATGAGCTGGTGTTGGGTTGTCAGTAGTTACCACAGCGACAAAGTCATAAACCCTGCCAATTTCTCAGATGTCTCTTCTTAAAATGGGATTTTAAACCTAATCCTCCTAACCCTAACCTTCAGGACAGGGCTTTGTCACAGTGCTAACTTTAGGCTTAAATTAAGACCAACAAGCATGGTTTGTTTTCATGAATTTTTAAGATAGACTATTTTGACTATTTTGGCTGTGGTAACTAGTGGAAACCACACCTGTTCTAGAAATGGACAGTGGTGGGAAAACATACACACCTAGACACCATAGACACCTTAACAGAAAGTAAAGACACGGTAATAGAATGTTACTCAAGTTAAAGGGAAAGTCACCCACTGGAAAAGACAGCTTAACAGAAAGTAAAGACACGGTAATAGAATGTTACTCAAGTTAAAGGGAAAGTCACCCACTGGAAAAGACACCTTAACAGAAAGTAAAGACACGGTAATAGAATGTTACTCAAGTTAAAGGGAAAGTCACCCACTGGAAAAGGCACCTTAACAGAAAGTAAAGACACAGTAATAGAATGTTACTCAAGTTAAAGGGAAAGTCACCCACTGGAAAAGACACCTTAACAGAAAGTAAAGACACGGTAATAGAATGTTACTCAAGTTAAAGGGAAAGTCACCCACTGGAAAAGACACCTTAACAGAAAGTAAAGACACGGTAATAGAATGTTACTCAAGTTAAAGGGAAAGTCACCCACTGGAAAAGACACCTTAACAGAAAGTAAAGACACGGTAATAGAATGTTACTCAAGTTAAAGGGAAAGTCACCCACTGGAAAAGACACCTTAACAGAAAGTAAAGACACGGTAATAGAATGTTACTCAAGTTAAAGGGAAAGTCACCCACTGGAAAAGACACCTTAACAGAAAGTAAAGACACGGTAATAGAATGTTACTCAAGTTAAAGGGAAAGTCACCCACTGGAAAAGACACCTTAACAGAAAGTAAAGACACGGTAATAGAATGTTACTCAAGTTAAAGGGAAAGTCACCCACTGGAAAAGACACCTTAACAGAAAGTAAAGACACGGTAATAGAATGTTACTCAAGTTAAAGGGAAAGTCACCCACTGGAAAAGACACCTTAACAGAAAGTAAAGACACGGTAATAGAATGTTACTCAAGTTAAAGGGAAAGTCACCCACTGGAAAAGACACCTTAACAGAAAGTAAAGACACGGTAATAGAATGTTACTCAAGTTAAAGGGAAAGTCACCCACTGGAAAAGAAACCTTAACAGAAAGTAAAGACACGGTAATAGAATGTTACTCAAGTTAAAGGGAAAGTCACCCACTGGAAAAGACACCTTAACAGAAAGTAAAGACACGGTAATAGAATGTTACTCAAGTTAAAGGGAAAGTCACCCACTGGAAAAGACACCTTAACAGAAAGTAAAGACACGGTAATAGAATGTTACTCAAGTTAAAGGGAAAGTCACCCACTGGAAAAGACACCTTAACAGAAAGTAAAGAAACGGTAATAGAATGTTACTCAAGTTAAAGGGAAAGTCACCCACTGGAAAAGACACCTTAACAGAAAGTAAAGACACGGTAATAGAATGTTACTCAAGTTAAAGGGAAAGTCACCCACTGGAAAAGACATCTTAACAGAAAGTAAAGACACGGTAATAGAATGTTACTCAAGTTAAAGGGAAAGTCACCCACTGGAAAAGACACCTTAACAGAAAGTAAAGACACGGTAATAGAATGTTACTCAAGTTAAAGGGAAAGTCACCCACTGGAAAAGACACCTTAACAGAAAGTAAAGACACGGTAATAGAATGTTACTCAAGTTAAAGGGAAAGTCACCCACTGGAAAAGACACCTTAACAGAAAGTAAAGACACGGTAATAGAATGTTACTCAAGTTAAAGGGAAAGTCACCCACTGGAATAGACACCTTAACAGAAAGTAAAGACACGGTAATAGAATGTTACTCAAGTTAAAGGGAAAGTCACCCACTGGAAAAGACACCTTAACAGAAAGTAAAGACACGGTAATAGAATGTTACTCAAGTTAAAGGGAAAGTCACCCACTGGAAAAGACACCTTAACAGAAAGTAAAGACACGGTAATAGAATGTTACTCAAGTTAAAGGGAAAGTCACCCACTGGAAAAGACACCTTAACAGAAAGTAAAGACACGGTAATAGAATGTTACTCAAGTTAAAGGGAAAGTCACCCACTGGAAAAGACACCTTAACAGAAAGTAAAGACACGGTAATAGAATGTTACTCAAGTTAAAGGGAAAGTCACCCACTGGAAAAGACACCTTAACAGAAAGTAAAGACACGGTAATAGAATGTTACTCAAGTTAAAGGGAAAGTCACCCACTGGAAAAGACACCTTAACAGAAAGTAAAGACACGGTAATAGAATGTTACTCAAGTTAAAGGGAAAGTCACCCACTGGAAAAGACACCTTAACAGAAAGTAAAGACACGGTAATAGAATGTTACTCAAGTTAAAGGGAAAGTCACCCACTGGAAAAGACACCTTAACAGAAAGTAAAGACACGGTAATAGAATGTTACTCAAGTTAAAGGGAAAGTCACCCACTGGAAAAGACACCTTAACAGAAAGTAAAGACACGGTAATAGAATGTTACTCAAGTTAAAGGGAAAGTCACCCACTGGAAAAGACACCTTAACAGAAAGTAAAGACACGGTAATAGAATGTTACTCAAGTTAAAGGGAAAGTCACCCACTGGAAAAGACACCTTAACAGAAAGTAAAGACACGGTAATAGAATGTTACTCAAGTTAAAGGGAAAGTCACCCACTGGAAAAGACACCTTAACAGAAAGTAAAGACACGGTAATAGAATGTTACTCAAGTTAAAGGGAAAGTCACCCACTGGAAAAGACACCTTAACAGAAAGTAAAGACACGGTAATAGAATGTTACTCAAGTTAAAGGGAAAGTCACCCACTGGAAAAGACACCTTAACAGAAAGTAAAGACACGGTAATAGAATGTTACTCAAGTTAAAGGGAAAGTCACCCACTGGAAAAGACACCTTAACAGAAAGTAAAGACACGGTAATAGAATGTTACTCAAGTTAAAGGGAAAGTCACCCACTGGAAAAGACACCTTAACAGAAAGTAAAGACACGGTAATAGAATGTTACTCAAGTTAAAGGGAAAGTCACCCACTGGAAAAGACACCTTAACAGAAAGTAAAGACACGGTAATAGAATGTTACTCAAGTTAAAGGGAAAGTCACCCACTGGAAAAGACACCTTAACAGAAAGTAAAGACACGGTAATAGAATGTTACTCAAGTTAAAGGGAAAGTCACCCACTGGAAAAGACACCTTAACAGAAAGTAAAGACACGGTAATAGAATGTTACTCAAGTTAAAGGGAAAGTCACCCACTGGAAAAGACACCTTAACAGAAAGTAAAGACACGGTAATAGAATGTTACTCAAGTTAAAGGGAAAGTCACCCACTGGAAAAGACACCTTAACAGAAAGTAAAGACACGGTAATAGAATGTTACTCAAGTTAAAGGGAAAGTCACCCACTGGAAAAGACACCTTAACAGAAAGTAAAGACACGGTAATAGAATGTTACTCAAGTTAAAGGGAAAGTCACCCACTGGAAAAGACACCTTAACAGAAAGTAAAGACACGGTAATAGAATGTTACTCAAGTTAAAGGGAAAGTCACCCACTGGAAAAGACACCTTAACAGAAAGTAAAGACACGGTAATAGAATGTTACTCAAGTTAAAGGGAAAGTCACCCACTGGAAAAGACACCTTAACAGAAAGTAAAGACACGGTAATAGAATGTTACTCAAGTTAAAGGGAAAGTCACCCACTGGAAAAGACACCTTAACAGAAAGTAAAGACACGGTAATAGAATGTTACTCAAGTTAAAGGGAAAGTCACCCACTGGAAAAGACACCTTAACAGAAAGTAAAGACACGGTAATAGAATGTTACTCAAGTTAAAGGGAAAGTCACCCACTGGAAAAGACACCTTAACAGAAAGTAAAGACACGGTAATAGAATGTTACTCAAGTTAAAGGGAAAGTCACCCACTGGAAAAGACACCTTAACAGAAAGTAAAGACACGGTAATAGAATGTTACTCAAGTTAAAGGGAAAGTCACCCACTGGAAAAGACACCTTAACAGAAAGTAAAGACACGGTAATAGAATGTTACTCAAGTTAAAGGGAAAGTCACCCACTGGAAAAGACACCTTAACAGAAAGTAAAGACACGGTAATAGAATGTTACTCAAGTTAAAGGGAAAGTCACCCACTGGAAAAGACACCTTAACAGAAAGTAAAGATACGGTAATAGAATGTTACTCAAGTTAAAGGGAAAGTCACCCACTACTTGAGTAAAAGTCTAAAAGTATTTGATTTTAAATATCAAAAGTAAATGCAACTGCTAAAATATACTTAAGTATAAAAAGTAAAATTATTACTCATTTACAATTCCTTATATTAAGCAAAGCAGACGGCACAAGTTTCTTGTTTAAAAAATATACTGCTAGCCAGGGGCACACTCTGACACTCAGACATTATTTACAAAAGATGCATTATGTTTAGTGAGTCCGCCAGATCAGAGGCAGTAGATGACCAGGGATGTTCTCTTGATAAGTGTGTGAATTAGACATTTTCCTGTTTTGTTAAGCATTCAAAATGTAACTAGTACTTTTGGTTGTTAGGGAAAATGTATGGAGTAAAAAGTGCAATATTTCCTTTAGGAATGTAGTGAAGTAAAACTAAAAGTTGACAAACATAGAAATAGTAAAGTAAAGTACAGATACCCCCCCAAAAGTATACTTAAGTAGTACTATAAAGTATTTTTCCTTAAGTACTTTACACCAAATGGACCACGCTATCACCAGGACAAACACTGTAGCCCAATATCCACAGGGTCCACCACTGTCTGTTTGAGTGATGAGGACAGCTCCCTCCAAGCCTCCCACAGGAATCACTGTGATAGGCCTGCATACTGCACACTGTTCAAGCAGTTCAGGGTTAGAAAGCTAGTCCGCCCCCTCACCCATCCCTGAAAGTAGACTTTTTGCAGTCAAAAACAGCAGAAGTACTTTTTACAGTATACTGATGCACTCTCAGTAGCCTTTGATTGATCATGCTGTTCATGTCAGGAGAAGTAGGCCAATAGGGCTCTCAGCCCTTTGCATGTTATTGCATGATTTAGTTGGTCTTTATTAAATTGTACCTTTATTTAACTAGGCTTGTTTGAAGTGTATTTAACTGTCACTTCTGTACAATAAAGGAATAGACTATTTATTCCTGGATTTTAAAATGTGTAGTCCTACTTCACATTGTATAGCCTAGCAAACAAAACGAAACATTTTGCCCCAGCACTGATTATACATGTTTAGGTTCACAGGTCTCAGTTTCACACTTTCATAATTGACCTGCTATTAAAAAAGTATAGACCTAGGCTACTTTTCTTAGCAACGAATTACTTGGCTATGTAAGTACAGTGAGGGATGGTACAATGTATTATCATACATTATAGAATATAATGAATAGATTGTGCAGTAAAAGTAGATGAATATTTGCAATTGAATGGTACATCTTATATTCATACCGAATGTCCAACCCAGGTGTGTCCAAATGCAAAGCATCAAGTGAATGATCAGTTAGTTGCCTACCTGAGCACACATGGAGAATTCCAAGTAAAACCGACATCCCAATAGAAGTTGGTGACATTATTCAACGTCTCTCGTCTGAGAATATTGCTTAATTAATCCAAATTATTCGTGAAATACTTCAACAATCCACTCCTTCATAATCTTGATGTCAATTTCAAAACTGGTTTTAGAATACCGATTAAAAAAAATTATATTTAAAATGTTACTCCAATAATATATCGTCTCAAAAGTGGTATTCCATGAATTGTGGAGAATATAAAAATCTACCGAGAACAAACTGCCCGCAAATTGGGAATGGGACGCTTGCTCTGCGGTGTATCAATAGTAATAAACTGACGTGATATCCAAAAGCTATGGAAGCAAGTTTCGATCTTTAAAAAAAAAAATGTTTTACATGTTATTTAGGCACGTTTAGAACAGTTCTATCGCTTCTTGGAGTTTGTCATCACGTCTCAGTCGTGCGTTATCGTTTAACGTATAATCCAATTCAAATAATCCTCTTCCCATTTATATGGATAATAAAGTAAGGAAATCACAGGCAACAATCCAGAGAGAAAACACCACAAGGTAATTTGTGAAACAAAAAACCAGTGGAGGTCCGTTGTAAACCCCTCCTAGAGAATCGATGCTTGCAGTCACATCATTTAGGTCCGTTTTTGAATCTGTCACTTGACAACGGGAACTTCAGAAGTTTCTCCGGGTTTAGATAGGCAAAAGGCTGGACACTTTGTAACCCGGATCCATCGGTCGTGGATCACTACTACTTTTCCATCAATTCAGTGGCCCTTGGGTTACCAAAGTTTCAACCCACAAAAGCGTATTTGGGTTTTCGAATCCCCTGTGTGCACCGCGGACCCCTTCACCTCGGGCAGGGGGGATTCGAATTCACATTCACAGCACTTCATTCACTGGAGTTGAATGCCTCGTCAAATGGTATGTGCCATTCTCCCCCCTTCAAGAAGCTTACAATTGGTTTTTCCATAGAATAAATTTAACCTCTTACAGGCTGGATTGGTGAGCGCAGCGCAGATGAGCGATCAAATCTTTTCATTTACGGAGGTGACTGATAACATTTATGTATGTTGCCTACCACAATACAGTTAAGTGTGTTATTCACAATTCCCATGCACGTGGTAAACCTATAGGTAGCCTATGTGTGTGAAGGATAGATCAGGCCACGTGTTAGACTTTTTCCTGCTCTTACACATTTCGATTTTATACTAAGCAATAGTATGCAATAATAATAATGCTAATAATAACAATAGAACAGAATATAGAGTTGAAAATAACACAAACCCTGTTTTGGTTGACTTAAAGTAATTTCTGTTTCCCAAAAATGTAACATCTTCTAGAAGAGAAAAAAACAATATGACAACTATTAACCTACAACCTATAGAATAAGATGTTTTCTCAAAATCAATGCACAGAAGCCATAGGATATCAAGTAATGACCTATTTTAGTGGCAATAGAACTACTCTATTTATACAAAAGGTATGTGGACACCCCTTCAAATTAGTGGATTCAGCTGTTTCAGCCACACCCGTTGCTGACAGGTGTATAAAATTGAGCACACAGCCATGCAATCTCTATAGAAAACATTGGCAGTAGAATGGCCTTACCGAAGAGCTCAGTGACTTTCAGTTCATCAAATTTCTGCCCAGCTAGAGCTGTCCCGGTCAACTGTAAGTGCTGTTATTGTGAAGTGGAAGCGTCTTGGAGCAGCAACGGCTCAACTGCGAAGTGGTAGGCCACACAAGCTCACAGAAAGGGACCGCCAAGTGCTGAAGCGCACCGCGCGTATAAATTCTGCTGTCTTCGGTTGAAAAACTTACTACCAAGTTCCAAACTGCCTCTGGTAGCAACGTCAACACTATAACTGTTCATCAGGAGCTTCATGAAATGGGTTTCAATGGCCGAGCAGCCGCTCACAAGCCTAAGTTCACCATGCGCCATGCCAAGCATCGCCTGGAGGGGTGTAAAGCTCACAGCCATTGGAATCTGGAGCAATGGAAACGTGTTCTCTGGAGTGATGAATCACACTTCATCATCTGGCAGTCCGAAGGACGAATCTGGGTTTGGCGTATGCCAGGAGAACACTACCTTCCTCAATACATAGTGCCAACTGTAAAGTTTGGTGGAGGAGGAATAATGGTCTGGGGCTGTTTTTCATGGTTTGGGCTAGGCCCCTTAGTTCCAGTGAATGGAAATCTTAACTCTACAGCATACAATTACATTCTAGGCGATTCTGTGCTTCCAACTTTGTGGCAACAGTTTGGGGAAGGCCCTTTCCTGTTTCAGCATGACAATGCCCCTGTGCACAATTTTAATTTTAATTTATTTCACCTTTATTTAACCAGGTAGGCAAGGTGAGAACAAGTTCTCATTTACAACTGCGACCTGGCCAAGATAGAGCAAAGCAGTGCGACACAAACAACAACACAGAGTTACACATGGGATAAACAAACGTACAGTCAATAACACAATAGAAACATCTGTATACAGTGTGTGCAAATTAAGTAAGGAGGTAAGGCAATAAATAGGCCAATAGTGGCGAAGTAATTACAATATAGCAAGAAGAAATACTGGTGTGCAAAAGAGCAGAAAAACAAAAACAAATATTGGGATGAGGTAGGTAGCGAGGTCCATACAGAAATCTTTTGTCAATGTCAGTGTAGAAGAACTTGACTGAACTGGACTGCGCAGAGCCCTGACCTCAACCCCATCAAACACTTTTGGGATGAATTGGAACGCCGACTGCGAGCCAGGCTTAATTGCCCAGCATCAATGCCCAACCTCACTAATGGACTTGTGGCTAAATGGAAGCAAATCCCCGCAGCAATGTTCCAACATCTAGTGGAAAGCATTCCCAGAAGAGCGGAGGCTGTTATAGCAGCAAAGGGGGGACCAACCTCATATTAATGCCCATGATTTTGGAATGAGATGTTTGACGAGCATGTGTCCACATACTTTTCATCATGTAGTGTATCTGTTCTATACTCCCAAGCTCATGCTTTGGCTTTCTGCTGGAGTGAGATACAAATCTTAATCAGTCAATTAAAATTCACTTTAGGGGCGATTATCTTGGAACTAGGTTTCTCTTAACTTAACCATGATCAAAGATGCTAATCTACTTTAAAATGTGTAAGATTTGCTAAACGAGAAACTTTTGTCATTGTCTTTTCAATGCAGTTCTTTTGCATTTAATCAATTCTAGTTTAAAAAAAAATGTCTAGTCTGTGATTTTAGACAATACTCCAGCAATGACAGGTATTCATTAAAAAAGATGGTTGAATTTGATTAATTTTATGAGTAAATGTTTTATGTAAAAGGTTCATTAAAAAATGACATTGATTACATGAATTAAGAATCTTGATAAAAAGTAATATCATAGCCCATACAAAGAGCCTATAATTTCAGCTCAGGCCCTGTCCTTTGAGGCCGTATTAGTTACCCAACAGCGCCCTCCAGTGAGAGTAAGTGGAACTCATCCATCATGGGCATATCGCCATCTTTATCTGCGATGGAGATGTTATTGACAACACACAGGCCAAATAAATAAATCCTGAAAATCTAAATGTATTATCATCCAATAAGAAAAACTGTCACCTATCCACCCTTTTGTGTACAATGTGTTGATCTTCATTAGTTATGCCTCATTGTATTAGGATGAGGAATAGAGTGATCAGGAGGTCACACTGACATACAGATTATGGTAAACGTCATTCAATCGCATTATCTCCCCTATTTCTCAGTCTCATTCATTCCTCTCCATTTAGGTCTCAAATGTGATTCTGCTCTTTTCTTGAACCAGCCTCTGTGTCTCAGTGTTCTACAAGGTGTCGCTCCTGCCAGGCTGTCACCAATCCTCTAATTGCCCTGGTTCTGCCAATGGCTAGTCAGCTGAATACTTCCAAATGGAATTATACTTTTCTTGGAACCAACAGGAGAGAACAGTACAAGACTGAAACATACGGGCGATTATGGACCCTGGCCTCATTGAGACAAGCAATATGGGGTCTGACTGAGAGGTCTGGCATGTGGAAAGCATTCACTGGCTGCAGGCAGATGTGTTTTACATTATTTTAGAAAGTGGAGAAGGATCAACCTACAAAACAGAGGTAGCTACAGTAACAATGTGATGTTGTGTCTACTATGTTGCATCATCACCCCCTACTCCCTCCGAGCATCACCAACCTGATGTCCCAGGTCTAAACCAGTCCCTGACTGGAGGGGAAGAATGAAAAACATCAGTGGAACTGTCTTTGAGGTCCATATTTGAATTTGAGGAACCAACAGAGTATGAAGACAAATCTGATTTAAAAGATTTGAGCTTCATTCTGAGAAGTACAGAACCATTCACAACATAAGCAGACTAAAGCAAGTGGATGAATACATCCCACAATAAATAGCTCAGATATTATTAAAACAAATACTGAAAAGATCTTTGTTTGGGTTCACTATCTTTCTCTTTGTTTTTCTATTGAATTTGGATCTGAGGAATACAAACAGTTGCCTTTAAAGCTGTTTTAGTCGGCTTCCTCTCCATTGCCTACGACAGCCATCCATGCAGTATCAGATAACAATAGCTGAGCTATCTCCTCTCTATCCTCCTCTCAATAGCTGAGCATATCTCCTCTCTATCCTCCTCTCAATAGCAGAGCATATCTCCTCTCTATTCTTCTCTCAATAGCTGAGCATATCTCCTCACTATCCTCCTCCTCTCAATAGCTGAGCATATCTCCTCTCTACCTCCTCTCAATAGCTGAGCATATCTCCTCTCTACCTCATCTCAATAGCTGAGCATATCTCCTCTCTATCCTCCTCTCAATAGCTGAGCATATCTCCTCTCTATCCTCCTCTCAATTGCTGAGCATATCTCCTCTCTATCCTCCTCTCAATAGCTGAGCATATCTCCTCTCTATCCTCCTCTCAATAGCTGAGCATATCTCCTCTCTATCCTCCTCTCAATAGCTGAGCATATATCCTCTCTATCCTCCTCTCAATAGCTGAGCATATCTCCTCTCCATCCTCCTCTCAATAGCTGAGCATATCTCCTCTCTATCCTCCTCTCAATAGCTGAGCATATCTCCTCTCTATCCTCCTCTAAATAGCTGAGCATATCTCCTCTCTATCCTCCTCTCAATAGCTGAGCATATCTCCTCTCTATCCTCCTCTCAATAGCTGAGAATATCTCCTCTCTATCCTCCTCTCAATAGCTGAGCATATCTCCTCTCTATCCTCCTCTCAATAGCTGAGCATATCTCCTCTCTATCCTCCTCTCAATAGCTGAGCATATCTCCTCACTATCCTCCTCCTCTCAATAGCTGAGCATATCTCCTCTCTATCCTCCTCTCAATAGCTGAGCATATCTCCTCTCTATCCTCCTCTCAATAGCTGAGCATATCTCCTCTCTATCCTCCTCACAATAGCTGAGCATATCTCCTCACTATCCTCCTCCTCTCAATAGCTGAGCATATCTCCTCTCTATCGCAGAGCAGGCGAGGACCTGGATGTGAGTTGTTGCCTTGATCAGAGCAGCACAGAGGCAGAGAAAATAACATATTTGTCTTGACTGTGACAGCTGCGAGAAGAGAGGAGACAGTAGAGTGCGTTTAACACCACAGCCATTTCTCCTTTCCTTGGCACAACCTCCATGAAGAAAAAAGATAGCATAGCAACTTTTCCACCCTTCCCTGCATCCCACTCCAGGAGACGATCAACTTGTGATGATTACAATAACTCAAACATTGTCCCCAATTACTAGGAAAAGGGATGCAAATGATGTCAGTACATTCAAGCCAAAGAGGTTTGGGATCAGTTCATTTCTAAAAGGTCCAGGCTTCTCCACCTTTCGATAGAATGCACAGATGATTTAATTAGACTTACTATGGAAGAAGTGGTTACATTTGTTTGTCTTGCTGCTGTGGTACCTCAGAGGCAAGTGGTCTTGGTGTGGCCCCTGCGTCTTCCCCTGCTGTCTCTTACACCAGTGGGATTGAGATGTCCGCAGAACAGTGTGGCGAGGGGCCCAATGATGAGGACCCTTATGAGGGCAGACCCCCAGCATGGCCAGTACCACCACCAGTAGAGATACAGACTGCATGGTGTCTGCTGTAATAACACAGAACCAGACCAATCCCACTGGGATAGATCCTTTTCATAGCCACGTCATCAGCAACGACTCACATCCAGGTCCCAGTCTGATATTCCCGAATATGAGTAGTCCAGCAGTAGTTTAATGTCCCAATGTCAAGCAATGTATCCAGTACCAGTATCCAAAATACAGTTCACTATCCATTTCATCACCTGCCACTTTAAATACAAAGAGAAGAATGCACCTTGGCTTAATTTGTGATAGGCCTATTCTTCCAAATACAGGCTCAGCTTGAGAAAACTATCATGAAGCACCATGCAGAGAGAAATATGAGATCCAATGCTTTTTCAGGTTAAACTCAAAGAGATGATCCAATGGCATTTCAGGTTAAACTCAAAGAGATGATCCAATGGCATTTCAGGTTAAACTCAAAGAGATGATCCAATGGCATTTCAGGTTAAACTCAAAGAGATGATCCAATGGCATTTTAGGTTAAACTCAAAGAGATGATCCAATGGCATTTCAGGGAAAACTCAAAGAGATGATCCAATTGCATTTCAGGAAAAACTAAAAGAGATGATCCAATGGCATTTCAGGGATAAACTCAAAGAGATGATCCAATGGCATTTCAGGGAAAACTCAAAGAGATGATCCAGTGACATTTCAGGGATAAACTCAAAGAGATGATCCAATGGCATTTCAGGGAAAACTCAAAGAGATGATCCAATGGCATTTCAGGGATAAACTGAGAGATGAAAAGGCTCCAAAGTATCCCCAAAAAATACTTTCAAATTAGACCCTGGACAGCAAATTAGACTATCAGTATCACCTTCTGGTAACACCACATCCTCCTCAAACCCCATCTCCACAGACTCGCCACGTCCACAGCTAGTGTTTCCCCCAGTGTATGATGGGATCTTAGTGAGGAGCTCACAGTGATCAACACACATACAATGTGTATGGGGTAGTTTATTCGCCCTCCTGTGCTTCTGCTGCTCAGCTTTCTCTCTCTCTCGCTCTCTCTCGCTCTCTCCCCAACCAGCTCAATGGACAGGCCTTCTCTCCCTCTCTCTCCACAGCCAGCTCAATGGACAGGCCTTCTCTCCTCTCTCTCCCCAGCCAGCTCAATGGACAGGCCTTCTCACCTCTCTCTCCCTCTCTCTCCCCAGCCAGCTCAATGGACAGACCTTTTCTCCTCTCTCTCCCCAGCCAGCTCAATGGACAGGCCTTCTCTCCTCTCTTTCCCTCTCTCTCCCCAGCCAGCTCAATGGACAGGCCTTCTCTCCTCTCTCTCCCTCTCTCTCCCCAGCCAGCTCAATGGACAGGCCTTCTCTCCTCTCTCTCCCTCTCTCTCCCCAGCCAGCTCAATGGACAGGCCTTCTCTCCTCTCTCTCCCCAGCCAGCTCAATGGACAGGCCTTCTCTCCTCTCTCTCCCCAGCCAACTCAATGGACAGACCTTTTCTCCTCTCTCTCCCCAGGCAGCTAAATGGACAGTCCTTCTCTCCTCTCTGTCCCTCTCTCTCCCCAGCCAGCTCAATGGACAGGCCTTCTCTCCTCTCTCTCCCCAGCCAGCTCAATGGACAGACCTTTTCTCCTCTCTCTCCCCAGCCAGCTCAATGGACAGGCCTTCTCTCCTCTCTCTCCCTCTCTCTCCCCAGCCAGCTCAATGGACAAGCCTTCTCTCCTCTCTCTCCTCAGCCAGCTCAATGGACAGGCCTTCCTCTCTCCTCTCCTCTCCTGTCTCTGTGTGTGTGTGTGTGTGTGTGTGTGTGTGTGTGTGTGTGTGTGTGTGTGTGTGGAGCGGGACCCTGCAGACCGCATGCTGATTGTCCCTTTCAGGCGTGTTGAAGCCTTCATAAAGCCCGGGCCACCCCAGCCCAGAGGTGACTGGAGGGGTCACACACAGGCGGGGACTGGCGAGAGAGTCCACATTCTCTTCCCCCTAACTAACAGAGCCACTGCCCAAAGACAGAAATACAAGAAAGTTATCTTCCTCCCCAGAGAGCAATGCATCTTGGGAATGTATAATATGAGAATAAAGGTTGTGAAGAAGCAGTTGCAGAATCACCTTGGGCTGACTGAAGCACAGGAGTCTCTGGATCGTGACCATACTTCACCCTGCTCACTCCTCTCATCTTTTTATCATTCACACTCTGTCCTCGGTGGAGGAATTATCCATTTATTTAGTTAGAAAGGCTTCTTTTCTTTCTTTTTTCAAAACAGGAATTCTAATTCCCTGGCTTTTGTCAAGTGGTAATGGGTCTCCAAGGTGTTTAGAAGAGATAAACACAAATATGTTTATGAGTCAGAGCCAGGGTTTATGTTTGATAGAGGCCTTTCAACGGTTTCCAAACAATTCCAAAATGTCTGGAGGGTTTATGTGTCTCTGTGTCCGCTTGGGGGCTGTGTACCAGTTTACAGGCAAAGGAAGCACATCAGATATGTGAGCCTCTATCTGAGCTGACTGATGGTACAACTCCTTAACTTCTTATGGCTGCAGGAGCAGTATTGAGTAGCTTGGATGAAAGGTGCCCAGAGTAAACGGCCTGCTCCTCAGTCCCAGTTGCTAATATATGCATATTATTATTAGTATTGGATAGAAAACGTTCTGAAGTTTCTAAAACTGTTTGAATGATGTCTGTGAGTATAACAGAACTCATATGGCAGGCAAAAACCTGAGAAGAAATCCAAACAGGAAGTGGGACATCTGAGGTTGGTTGAATTTCAACCCAGCCCCTATTGAATACACAGTGCGATATTGGTTATGTTGCACTTCTTAAGGCTTCCACTAGATTTCAACCGTCTTTAGAAACTTGAATGAGGCTTCTACTGTGATGTGGGGCCGGATGAGAATTCTTTGAGTCAGTGGTCTGGCAGAGAGCCAGGTCCTGGCCACCCGCATTTCACATGATAGCGACCTTCGTTTCATGGCTTTTCTGCAGACAATGTAATTCTCCGGTTGGAACGTTATTGAAGATTTATAATAAAAACATCCTGAAGATTGATTCTATACTTAGTTTGAAATGTTTCTACGACCTGTAATATAACTATTTGAACTTTTTGTCCGACGTTCGGCTGGACCTGCACGTGGGTTTGGATTTGTGTACCTAACGCCCTATCAAAAGTAGCCACTTGGACATAAATAATGGACATTATCGAACAACTCAAACATTTATTGTGGAACGAGGATTCCTGGGAGTGCATTCTGATGAAGATCATCAAAGGTAAGGGAATATTTATAATGTTATTTCTGATTTCTGTTGACTCCAATATGGCGGATATTTTTTTTATTTCTGAGAGCTGTTCTCAGATTATTGCATGGTTTGCTTTTTCCGTCAAGTTGTTTTGAAATCTGACACAGCGGCTGCATTAAGGAGAGGTATATCTATAATTCCATGTGTAAGGCGACTGGAATGTAGAGGGATAGAGTGGATGGAGACTGGAATGTAGAGGGATAGAGAGGTTAGGAGACCTGAATGTAGAGGGATAGAGAGGTTGGGAGACTGGAATGTAGAAGGATAGAGAGGTTAGAAGACCTGAATGTAGAGAGATAGAGAGGTTGGGAGACCTGAATGTAGAGAGATAGAGAGGTTGGGAGACCTGAATGTAGAGAGATAGAGAGGTTAGGAGACCTGAATGTAGAGAGATAGAGAGGTTAGGAGACCTGAATGTAGAGGGATAGAGTGGATGGAGACTGGAATGTAAAGGGATAGAGAGGTTGGGAGACTGGAATGTAGAAGGATAGAGAGGTTAGAAGACCTGAATGTAGAGAGATAGAGAGGTTGGGAGACCTGAATGTAGAGAGATAGAGAGGTTGGGAGACCTGAATGTAGAGAGATAGAGAGGTTAGGAGACCTGAATGTAGAGAGATAGAGAGGTTAGGAGACCTGAATGTAGAGGGATAGAGTGGATGGAGACTGGAATGTAAAGGGATAGAGAGGTTGGGAGACTGGAATGTAGAGAGATAGAGAGGTTAGGAGACCTGAATGTAGTGGGATAGAGAGGTTAGGAGACCTGAATGTAGAGGGATAGAGAGGTTGGGAGACTGGAATGTGGAGGGATAGAGAGGTTGGGAGACTGTAATGAGTAGACTGTCTGGCTGACAGTATCAATTTACATCAGCATCATCTCCTAGTACAGGTTCCTCTCTCTTCTCTGTAGACATCAGACCAGTGATTGAGCAGAAGCTCAGTGGTGCAGACTGATAGGATTACCCATGTCCTATTACGTACATTCCATCCTGTCGGATCTTCCTCTCTTTTCCCCTACTTCCTGAAGGCGGTAACGACTGTATGATTGATACGTGATATCATGCTGGTGACATGACTCACAGAGATACTGTACATCATGTGGAATGGAGATGCCTCTGTGTCACACAGTGGGTTTATTTATTCTACGTTGTGGTCCTCTTGAGAGATATACAGAATCCAGTGGCATGACAGATACAGTACTTAGCATTAGCTGGAGAACAGAGTAGGAAGTGGGGTGAGGGAGGAGGACAGACTACATCTCAGGTTGTCTTAGACTTAAGTATTTGTACTCAGAGCAAGATGACCTGGGGTCATGAGGAAGTAACAAATCATACTGATGTCACTGTACTCCTCCAGCTGCAATGGGAGCCCGCAAATCATCTCTGATTGGACGTTGAGGGAGCGTTGCGGCTCTAAACGCACAACACAGACTATAACCATCCTTATGAGACTATCGATGCTCACATCACGCAACACTAACGTACTAGATCTAATTAAATATTTCAGAATTCAGAAATGTACAAACGGCATGTGAACAGTATAAATGTATTGTTTCTTAAAAGCCACAACTGTGCAATCAATCTGTTAATACCTGTACATCAGAACATACTGGTGTGAACTATGTAGAAGTAACATGTCGTTATGGTAAAGATTTATCTCTCAGGCACATAGTAAATCACAGAAACATGACGTTGAGCTTTCACCACAACTTGACAGTCTGACACATACAGTTTGTAATTCTATTTATTATGGATCCCCATTAGTTCCTGCCAAGGCAGCAGCTTCTCTTCCTAGGGTTTATTATGGATCCCCATTAGTTCCTGCCAAGGCAGCAGCTTCTCTTCCTAGGGTCCAAACACATTAAGACACTTACATTACACATAAAACTAAATATATAACAGTACATCATTTGACATTATTACACCACAACATATCTACAATACAAAATGTATAAACCACCATACAACAATATTACAACGTACGTTGGTGTAGAGAGCGTGTGCTAGCGTGTGTCTACGTGTGTCTGTTCCTGTGTGTGTGTCTGTTCCTGAGTGTGTGTCTCTTCACTGTCCCCGCTGTTCCATAAGGTGTATTTGTATCTGTTTTTTAAATCGGATTCTTCTACTTGAATCAGTTACCTGATGTGGAATAGAGTTCCATGTAGTCATGGCTCTATGTAGTAATGTGCACCTCCCATAGTCTGTTCTGGACTTGGGGACTGTGAAGAGACCTCTGGTGGTATGTCTTATGGGGTATGCATGGGTGTCTGAGCTGTGTGCTAGTAGTTTAAATAGACACCTCAGTGCATTCAGCATGTCACCACTTCTTACAAAAACAAGTTGTGATGAAGTCAATCTCTCCTCCACTTTGAGCCACGAGAGATTGACAGGCATATCATTCATGTTAGCGCCACATGTACACTGTTGACAGTGTTGTTTAGAAGGTGATTTATTATGGACAGACCTCTGCCCATCTTAGCTACTGTTGTATCAATGTGTTTTGACCATGACAGATTACAATCCAGGGTTACTCCAGGCAGTTTAGTCACCTCAAATTGCTCAATTTACACATTATTAATTACAAGATTTAGTTGAGGTTTAGGGTTTAGTGAATGATTTGTCCCAAATATAATGCTTTTAGTTTTTGAAATATTTAGGACTAAGTTATTCCTTGCCTCCAATTTCGAAACTAACTGCAGCTCTTTGTTAAGTGTTGCAGTCATTTCAGTTGCTGTAGTAGCTTACATGTTTAGTGTTAAGCCATCCACATACATAGACACACTGGCTTTACTCAGTGGCATGTCGTTAGTAAAAATTGGAAAAAGAAATGGGCCTAGACAGCTGCCCTGGGGAATTCCTAATTCTACCTGGTTTATGTTGGAGAGGCTTCCATTAATGAACAGCCTCTGTGTTCTGTTAGACAGATAACTCTTTGTCCACAATATAGCAGGGGTTGTAAAGCCATAACACATACGTTTTCCAGCAGCAGACTATGATCGATAATATCAAAAGCCACACTGAAATCTAACAAAACAGCCCCCACAATCTTTCTATCATCAATTTCACTTGTTTACGTGCTGTGCTTGATGAATGTCCTTCCCTATACACATGCTGAAAGTCTGTTGGCAATTTGTTTACTGTAAAATAGCATTGTATCTAGTCAAGCACAATTCTTTCCAAAAGTTTACTAAGGGTTTGTAACAGCCTGATTGGTTGGCTATTTGAGCTAGGCTTTGCTATTCTTAGGTAGAGGAATGGCTTTTGCTTCCCTCCATGCCTGAGGGCACACACTTTCTAATAGGCTTAAATTAAGATATGGCAAGGAGATACACAAGATATTCTGAAGGTCTAAGGCCTCAGGCAGAGGGTTCTAACCCTGCCATAGAGAGAGATGGAGAGAGTTATGGACAGGGATTCAGTAGGGAGTGGATGTGAAATACTAAATGTAGTCCTGTTATCTCTCTGGACACAGAGCAGAAAGCTTCACAGTGACTGTCAGACTCTATCTCTCTCTCCTCCATGGACAACTCTCTGGTCTCCCAGCTCTCTGTGTCACAACCCAAGAAGGCTAGCCATCTGGGCTCCAGCCAGGTCAGAATACAGTAAACATGCACAAGTACACAGCACAAACAAGCCAAAAAAGTGTTTTAAAAATGCAACATCACATTGAGTAAACACCAGAGAAGAAGAGGGGGATACATAAAGGAAAGGATGCACAACAGAGAGAAAGAAAAGACAAACAGCTCAGTGAAGACATTCCTCCCCTCACCATGAAGACAAAAAGACAGGGTCTCTTCAGAGAGGACACAACGGCAAGCTAAACAAATCTCTTTCTGTTTTGTTATTCAGGGAGTACCCTCATGCATGATGCCACTGCGAAGAACTGGGAGAAAGAGAGAGAGAGAGAAAGCAGACAGGAAAGAGAGGGAGAGAGAGGGTGAGGACAGAGAAAGGGAGAGAAGGGGAGAGAGTGAGCGGAGAGAGAGAGAGTGAGAGGGTAGTGAGAGGGAGAGGATAGAGAGAGAGAGAGAGAGAGAGAGAGGGGGAGAGGGAGAGAGGGAGAGGGAGAGGGGGGAGAGTGGGAGAGGATAGAGAGAGAGAGAGAGAGAGAGGGGAGAGGATAGAAAGAGGGAGAGGATAGAGAGAGGGAGAGGATAGAGAGAGAGAGAGAGGATAGAGAGAGGGAGAGGATAGAGAGAGAGAGAGAGAGAGAGAGAGAGAGAGAGAGAGAGAGAGAGAGAGAGAGAGAGAGAGAGGATAGAAAGAGAAAGGGGGAGAGGATAGAGAGAGGGAGAGAATAGAGAGGGAGAGATGATAGAGAGAGGGAGAGGATAGAGAGAGGGGAGAGGATAGAGAGAGGGAGAGAGGGGGACACCACAGTGAGGTTAGGAGCACAATAGGGTGATAAACAGGCTGTTGCTTTTCCGCTTGCCTGCGCAGACTGAATCCCCCTCTCCCAGGGTCTTTTAATGGGGCTCACATTAGCTTCTGTTTAGCATCAGCACCCACATGGCCTGTGGAGAATGATTCAAATAAGCCTGCTATCATGGAAGGTCCTGGAAACAACAACAAAACACAGTCTTCTGTTATTGTGGCCAGGCTACAGGCCCTGTCATTCGTTTATCATCTGTATTTGTTTATTCATAAGACTTTTGTGTCCCACTAAGGAGAGATTTAGTTTCACGCATCAGGAATACAATTGTGCATAGCGCAGTGTGAGTTATGAATACTACGAGACACTGCCGGGTACTGAATAAAGGTGTTCAACATTACAGATTGATATGCTCCACATCTCCACTCTGACTGTACTCTACTCCATGGTAGCCAATTTGTATGTTGTCATGCATGGCTGCACTGGCAGAACAGGCTGACAAGAAACAACCATGTCTCCTCTGACTCTCCCTGGGACTCTCTCTCCTCTCTTTGTCATGTCACAGCTTGCTGAATGGCCGACGCCCTGCTCCTGTCTCCTCTCTCTCTCCCACATAGAGAAGCATGGTGGCAGAAACAAGTAGCATTGTGTTTTCATGCTTAATTGGCTTCATCGGTTTAGTGGCTGGAGAGGTTTTAATGACAGAGAGAGAGGGAGAGCAGTAACTGAGCCAAGGATGCTTTTTGTCTTCACCTCTATTGGGCCCTCGTCACAATGGCCTCCTCAGCCAATCAGAGCATGGCAAGCTGCTGGACAAGAACCTGACCAGCAGTGGAGCTCTATAAGAAAAACAAACCCAGTTTCCTCATGCTGAATGATGTCACAACGTTGGTCATTTACCTCTTAGTTACATTGATGCTTCATCAATTACCGGTGTTCTGTTCTTTTCAATACTTTGTAACAGTCAAGTCATTTGTAATTACTAAATATGCTGACACATAGAAACAGGTTGCTGTAGCAGCAACACCAAATTACAGTTTTTTCAGGCAAAATGTTCTTTAATGTCTGCCAGCAACTCATTATTTTATAATCTCACTATAAAGATGGATTTTACAGCACATTGGGCTAAAGAATAGATTAGCTTTGGGAGCCTGTGATTAAGCTTAGCATTGTTATTCATTTTACCAGATTGTCAGAAAAATGTAAAGACAATTGAGGAAACGTTGACATCTTAAATCTGTGACAAAAGAGCTGCGTTTCCTGCCAGGCCAGCAGACTGAAAGGAATAGAGAGAGAGAAGGAGAGAGAAAGAGAAAGCGAGAGTGAGAGAGATTATAGCCATGTGAGAGAGAGAGAGAACATACTCTGCTCACACCTACTGTGACGGTCCTGGCCTAAATCACACGAACAATAACACCAGACACTAAGGAACACAAAGCTTTTACTATATCCTACTGGAATATACAAGATCTGAGGTCATCTGTCTTTGGCTTAAAGAGCAGGAACCCATACTTCATCAAAGAAATTGGAAGTAAAGACATTGTCATCCTACAAGAAACATGGTTTAACTTCTTACGGAGGTGGTCCCTGCACAGGAACAGCTCAGCGGAAATTTCAGAGCGCCACCTATAGTACTCGAGTATAGTACTCGATAAATCTCAAACTTTCATAAAAATACACATGCAAGGTACTGAATTAAAGCTACAGTCGTTGTGAATCTAGCCACCAAGTCAGATTTGTCAAATGCTTTTCGGCGAAAGCATGAGAAGCTATTATCTGATAGCATGCACCCCCCCAAAATACCAGCACGACACGTAAACAACAGATTTTGCGGTAGCCGGCGCTACCCAAAACGCAGAAATAAAATATAAAACATTCATTACCTTGGACGAGCTTCTTTGTTGGCACTCCTATATGTCCCATAAACATCACAATTGGGTCTTTTTCCCGATTAAATCCGTCATTGTATACCCAAAATGTCATTTGCTGAAGGCCAGTCTGATGCTGCAAAAAGCCCATTTACAAGACGCAACGTCACTTTTTAAAATTACAAAAGTCGCCTATAAACTTTTACAAATCACTTCAAACGACTTTTCTAAACCAACTTTAGGTATTAATAACTTTAGGTATTATTATTTCACAACATAATGTGGTGCGCCTCAAGAAAGGAGGGGTCTATTCGTGTTGTAACCAAGGATAAATGAGTCAGAAATTGACAGCAATGGCGACATCATGTGGAAGCTGTAGCTGTAGGCGTTTACAGGGGATCAGGGATTATTTATTTTAGGTCGCCTTAAACAATACATTGAATGGCGGACGAATATTTTTTTTGTGTTTTTGGTAAACAGTTTTACCAGGGATTTTTACTCCTAAACACGTTCTGTTATAGCCACAGACCCGATTTAACCAGTTTTAGAGACTTCAGAGTGTTTTCTATACACACATACTTATCATATGCATATACTATATTCCTGGCATGAGTAGCAGGACTTTGAAATGTTGCGCGATCTTTTACAAATAGCTGCGAAAATTTGCATCATCCATAACAGGATAAAGGAGACAGACCCACCGTTTGCCCTCTAGGTAACAGAGAGCTGCTAGTCCCATCCACCAAACTACCAGGTGTGAAACAGGGAAGAGACTCAGTGGGTATGCTAACTTGTTATAGAGCAGACCTAACCCACTCTATTAAATTAGTCAAAACAGGAACATTTTACATCTGGCTAAAAATGAATAAGGAAATGATCTCAACAGAGAAACGTTACCTACAGTACCAGTCAAAAGTTTGGATGCTTGTACTCATTCAAGGGTTGTTCTCTATTTTTACTATTTTCTATATTGTAGAATAATAGTGAAGACATCAAAACTATAAAATAACATATAACATGTAGTAACCAAAAAAGTGTTACAAAAGTATAAATATATTTTACATTTGAGATTCTTCAAAGTAGCCACCCTTTGACTTGATGACATCTTTGCACACTCTTAGCATTTGGAGACGAAAATGGAGACAAATTTGACCCCAATAACTCCCGGTGGATATGTGTCAACAGCAACCTTGTGAAAATTCTCTGCATTATCATTAACAGCAGACTCGTACATATCATCAGTGAAAACAATGTACTGAGCAAATGTCAAATTGGCTTTTTACCAAATTATCATACGACAGACCACGTATTCTAATTGAAAACCCTAATTGACAAACAAATAAACCAAAACAAAGTCTTCTCATGCTTTGTTGATTTCAAAAAAGCTTTCGACTCAATTTGGCACGAGGGTCTGCTATACAAATTGATGGAAAGTGGTGTTGGGGGAAAAACATAGGACGTTTTAAAATATATGTACACAAAAAACAAGTGTGCAGTTAAAATTGGCAAAGAACACACATTTCTTTCCACAGGGCCGGGGTGTGAGACAGGGATGCAGCTTAAGCCCCACCTTCTTCAATATGTATATACTGTATATACGAATTAGCGAGGGCACTAGAACAGTCTGCAGCATCCAGCCTACTAGAATCTGAAGTCCAAGAGGGCCTACAGCAGCACCTAGATCTTCTGCACAGATTCGGGTAGACCTGAGCCCTGAAAGTAAAATCTCAGTAAGAAAAAAATAATGGTCATCCAAAGAAGGTCCAGTTGCCAGGACCACGAATACAAATTCCATCTAGACACCATTGCCCTAGAGCACACAAAAAACTATACATACCTCGGCCTAAACATGAGTGCCACAGGTAACTTCCACAAAGCTGTGAACGATCTGAGAGGGACTTCTAAGCCACCAAAAGGAACTTAAAATTCAACATACCAATTAGGATCTGGCTAAAAATCAGTTATAGAACCTATTGCCCTTTATGGTTGTGAGGTCTGGTGTCCACTCACCAACCAAGAATTCACAAAATGGGACAAACACCAAATTGAGACTGCTTGCAGAATTCTGCAAAAAACATCCTCTGTGTACAACGTAAAACACCAAATAATGCATGCAGAGTAGAATTAGTCCGATATGCGCAAATGATCAAAATCCAGAAAAGAGCTGTTAAATCCTACAATCACCTAAAAGGAAGCGATTCCCAAACCTGCCATAACAGAGAGATGAACCTGCAGAAGAGTCCCCTAAACAAGCTGGTCCTGGGGCTCTGTACACAAACATAAACAGACCCCAAAGAGCCCCAGGACAACAACGCAATTACGCCCAACCAAACCATGAGAAAACAAAAAGATAATTAATTGACACATTGGATAGAATTTACAAAACAACTGAGCAAACTAGAATGCTATTTGGCCCTAAACAGAGTACACAGAGGCAGAATACCTGACCACTGTGCCTGACCCAAAACGAAGCAAATCTTTGATTATGTACAGACTCAGTGAGCATAGCCTTGCAATTGAGAATGGCTGCCGAAGGCAGACATGGCTCTCAAGAGAAAACAGGCTATGTGCACACTGCCAACAAAATGAGTTGGATAGCTGATAGCTGCACTTCCTAACCTCTTTCCAAATGTAATGTATGACCATATTAGAGACACACATTTCCATCAGATTACACAGACCCACAAAGAATTAAGAAAAAAAAACATTTGATAGACTCCCAGGTCTATTTTGTGAAATACCACAGTGTGCAATCACAGCAGCAAGATTTGTGACCTGTTGCCACGAGAAAAGGACAACCAGTGAAGAACAAACACCAGTGTAAATACAAACTATATTAATTTTGATTTATTTTCCCTTTTGTACTAAGTCTACCCCCTCCTTTTTCGAACATTCTGTTAAAAATCGCGCAACTTTTCAGCGTCCTGCTACTCATGCCAGGAATATAGTATATGCATATGATTAGTATGTGTAGATAGAAAACACTCTGAAGTTTCTAAAACTGGTTAAATCACGGCTGTGACTATAACAGATCGTGTTTCATTGAAAAGCGCAAGAAAAACTGCTCTCTGAAAGCTAAAAATTATTTCCATGCGTCACTTTCATGGGTTGTTAAAAGGGCACAAAATTAATTATCGACCTGCATGCAATTCCTACAAATTCCACACGATGTCGCCATTGTCGTCATTTTCAAGGGAGTTTCTTCTTGGTAAATCCAACTAACTGGATTCCATTTCTTCCGGTCTCCACCAGGATGTTTTGAATGTGCACATTGGCAGCCATTGATTTGAAAACGAGGAGCTATTGAATATACATCGCCCTGTAATCATTTTGATAGATTATAAACGTTTACTAATAACTAAAGTTGGATTACAAAAGTATTTCGAAGTGTTTTGTGAAAGTTTATCGTCGACTTTTTTAATTTAAAAAAATGACGCAGCGTTTAAAAACAATGTTTTATTCTGAATGACACAGCTTCCATAGAAAGCTATTTTGGGTATATATGGATCGATTTAAACGAAAAAAAGACCCAATAGTGATGTTTATGGGGCATATAGGAGTGCCAAGAAAGAAGCTCGTCAAAGGTAATGAATGTTTTATATTTTATTTCTGCGTTTTGTGTAGCGCCGGCTAAGCTATATCTTTGTTTACATCGCATTCAGGCATTTTGGGGTGTTGCATGCTATCAGATAATAGCTTCTCATGCTTTCGCCGAAAAGCATTTTAAAAATCTGACTTGTTGGCTAGGTTCACAACGAGTGTAGCTTTAATTCAATACCCTGCATGTGAATTTTGATAAAGGTTTGAGTTTTAACGAGTACATTTAGCATTTAGCGTAGCGCATTTGCATTTCCAGGTGTCTACTTGAGACATCTGCGTCTCAAGTAGGAGCAAGAAGTTTTAACTAATTGCACATCATTACAACACTGTATACAGTTGATGTCAGAAGTTTACATACACAAATAAAACTCGTTTTTCAATCACTCCACACATTTCTTGTCAACAAATCTACTTTGGACATGACACAAATAATCTTTCCAACAATTGTTTACAGACAGATTATTTCACTTACAATTCACTGTATCACAATTCCAGTGGGTCAGAAGTTTACATACATTAAGTTGACTGTGCCTTTAAACAGCTTGGAAAATTCCAGAAATGATGTCATGGCTTTAGAAGCTTCTGATAGACTAATTGACATCATATCTATCAATTGGAGGTGTACCTGTTGGTGTATTTCAAGGCCTACCTTCAAACTCAGTGTCTCTTTGCTTGACATCATGGGAAAATCTAAAGAAATCAGCCAAGACCTCAGAAAAATAATTGTAGACCTCTACAAGTCTGGTTCATCCTTGGGAGCAATTTCCAAACGCCTGAAGGTACCACGTTCATTTGTACAAACAATAGTGCACAAGGAGAAACACCACGGGACCACACAGCCGTCATACCGCTCAGGAAGGAGATGCGTTCTGTCTCCTAGAGATGAATGTACTTTGGTGCGAAAAGTGCAAATCAATCCCAGAACAACAGCAAAGAACCTTGTGAAGATGCTGGAATGAACAGGTACAAAAGTATCTATATCCACAGTAAAACGAGTCCTATATTGACATAACCTGAAAGGCCGCTCAGCAAGGAAGAAGCCACTGCTCCAAAACCACCATTAAAAAGCCAGACTACTGTTTGCAACTGCACATGGGGACAAAGATCATAATTTTTGGAGAAATGTCCCCTGGTCTGATGAAACAAAAATATAACTGTTTGGCCATAATGACCATCGTTATGTTTGGAGGAAAAAGGGGGAGCCTTGCAAGCTCAAGAACACCATCCCAACCGTGAAGCACGGGGGTGGCAGCATCATGTTGTGGGGGTGCTTTGCTGCAGGAGTGACTGGTGCACTTCACAAAATAGATGGCATCATGAGGCAGGAAAATTATGTGGATGTATTGAAGCAACATCTCAAGACATCAGTCAGGAAGTTACAGCTTAGTCGCAAATGGGTCTTCCAAATGGACAATGACCACAAGCATACTTCCAAAGTTGTGGCAAAATGGCTTGAGGACAACAAAGTCAAGGTATTGGAGTGGCCATCACAAAGCCCTGACCTCAATCCTATAGAAAATTTGTGGGCAGAACTGAAAAAGCGTGTGCGAGCAAGGAGGCCTACAAACCTGACTCAGTTACACCAGCTCTGTCAGGAGGAATGGGCCAAAATTCACCCAATTTATTGTGGGAAGCTTGTGGAAGGCTATCCAAAATGTTTCACCCAAGTTCAACAATTTAATGGCAATGCTACCAAATACTAATTGAGTGTATGTAAACTTCTGACTCAATGGGAATGTGATGAAATAAATAAAAGCTGAAATAAATAATTCTCTCAACTATTCTCTCAACTATCTGACATTTCACATAATTAAAATAAAGTGGTGATCCTAACTGACCTAAAATAGGGGATTTTTACTAGGATTAAATGTATTTAGCTAAGGTGCATGCAAACCTTTGACTTCAACTGTATATACATAATATGATATTTGAAATGTCTTTATTATTTTGGAACTTTTGTGAGTGTAATGTTTACTGTTCATTTTTGATTATTTATTTCACTTTTGTTTATTATCTATTTCACCTGCTTTTCAATGTAAACATGTTTCCCATGCCAATAAAGCCCCTTAAATTGTATTGAAATTGAAAGGCCATGTGGTGAAGGAGGAAGAGAGGGACGAGGAGAATGGGCAGTAAAAGGGGAGGAGGAGGAGAAGGGAGAGGAGGAGAAGGGGGAGGAGGAGAAGGGAGAGGAGGAGAAGGGAGAGGAGGAAAAGTCAATTATTCATACAAAACTCCACAACTTCATGATAAGGTTGTCAGGGTAGCCTCCACCCTGGGGTGAGGGCGCGGAGTGTGTGTGTGCAAACAATGCTAGTGCTCAATGAGGTTATTCCTCTGCTATTGCTGATTCATGCTCTACCTGTTCTGTGTGTGCAGAAATGAAGCTATGCAGTATACTTTTTAAATTCAGCGTGGGTTTTCAATCAACTAGCCTTGATAAGAGATACTAAAATGTTGTGAGTGAGGCGGCATAGCCGTTGCTTGTCAAGGTCAGTTGGATAAAGACACGTTCTCAATGTGTCCACTAGGAGGACAGACCTAATATTACCCACTGGGCACACACACTGGTTGTATCAACGTTGTTTCCACCTAATTTCAATAAAATGATGTTGAGCCAAAGTGAAATAGACATTGAATTGACGCCTGTGCCCAGTGGGTACCTTTTGATTAATGCCCTTCAGCTACCTCCAGTCATAAGGACGAATGAATGGATAGGGACACATTATCCTCCAAATGACCGAGGAACTCAAATGATCTTGACCTTGATCTTTTGAGAGCTAAAGCAAATATTCAAACCACTCACTTTGTTTCCTTATGGTGTTTGTTTTCTCATGGTTTCATAAAAAAATCTATGTCTCTTCCATTATATAAAACAAAATGACATCAATAACCTATGACCTATGCTACCACAGTAAGAGAAATGAAAGCAACATTTTTTTTTGTGATTTTACAATTGATTTTATACTGCTCCTTGAAAGTTTCCAATTGCATACTTATAATATCATTGTTCAGTGGTTGTGGGAATGGTTTGGGGGAAGGCTGGGACCAAGCACAGTGACTGATCATTCTCTATGGACCCAGAGCAGAGAACAACGCAAACACAGTGCTTCATGCTAAAAGCATTCCCTCCATTTCTCAAATAGAACGCCTCTTCTCTCTCTCCCTGTTGCGATCAGCTGCCAAAACAAACTGGCGCTGTGATGAACGTAATAAATATTATTGATGGGAGATCTGGTGCTGTTGACCTCACACCACGTGCCAATGTCCTGAGAACAGGTGCTGCTCAGATTTATGGACTACCCCCTTCTCTGTCACACAGAGATCTGCTGAACCCCAGCCAGTGACCACGGACACCCCTCTCCCAGGACACCTACATCCCAAGAGCACTCAGACAGAGAGCCATAGACATACAGTACAGTGTTCATCTGAGCCTAGCACAAGTCGTGCCCTGCGAGTCATACATACAGTATCCATTCAAATGAGTAACAGTTGTCCTAATCATGAAGCTAGCAGTTATGGGACTCATCTCTCCTGTAATGCTAACTTTAAGGCAGAGGAGAGCTAAAGGGTGTGGGTGGACTCATAAACAAGCCCTTTTGACCAGGAGGCTAAGCAGACATGTGCTCCGACGGCTGGGACTTCAGACAAGTTACGTATACCAGGACTGGGGTCAATTCAAATTGAAGGCAGTCAATTCAAAAGTAAACTTAAATAACACTTCACCATTTAAAAAAAACTGCATTTATTTTGAATAACTTCTCAATAAATTGAGGAGTAGAAGCTTTTTATTTATTTATTCAAATTGACCCCAGCCCTGGCTGATACACCCCGTACTCTCAGAGCTTTACGATGTCCTTTACCCCAGCCCTGGCTGTCACGGATCTCCTCCTCGTCTGAAGAGGTGTAGCAAGGATCGGACCAATACGCACCGTGGTGAGTGTCCATGTTTTAATAGAAAAGACTGAACATGACACAAATACAAAATAACAAAGTGAAATGGAAACGAAACAGTCCCGTGTGGCACAAACACTGACACAGGAAACAATCACCCACAAAATACCCAAAGAATATGGCTGCCTAAATATGGTTCACAATCAGAGACAACGATAAACACCTGCCTCTAATTGAGAACCAATCTAGGCAAACATAGACCTACATAAACACCTAGATGGAAACAACCTCATAAATCAAAAAAAAAAAAACCTAGACAGTAAAAACACCCTATATGAGACAAAAACACACATATCACCCATGTCACACCCTGATCTAACCAAAATAATAAAGAAAACAAAGAATACTAAGGTCGGGGCGTGACACTGGCTGATACACCCCGTACTCTCAGAGCGTTACTATTTCCTTTACTGTCACATATACTGACAGAGAGCTTTGAGTGCTATTTCTACATCCAACTTGTACAGCACTGTTTCCTATAGCTGTGAGTCTGTGAAAGGGGCTCACTGACGACTCCAGTAGCAGTGTTACCTGCATAATACACACCTGGCTCAGGTGTGTGGGTGTATACTTGCACATGTACAGTCCATTCATGTATGTACTAACCTGAGGAGGCGGGGCCTATCTTTACAGTCTCTGGAGGCTTCCCTGTGTCTCACTGCTGCCAGCCAGGGATCTAACACATGCCTCATCTGCCTCACCACATCAACCCCTATACTATAATATACTATGCAATACAATACAATACTATAATATAATATAATATACTTTACTATACTATAATAGACTTCAATATACTAAACTGTAATAAACTGTTATATACGCTACTATAATATACTATGCTATACTATAATATACTTTACTATACTATAATACAATATAATATAATATACTATAATATTATATATTTTACTATACTATACTTGGCTCCAGAGTGGGGCAGCGGTCTAAGGCACTGCATCTCAGTGCTAGAGGAGTCACGACAGACCCTGGTTCGATCCCGGGCTATATCACAACCGGGTCCCATAGGGCGGCGCGCAATTGGCTGGGGTAGGCCGTCATTGTAAGTAAGAATTTGTTCTTAACTGACTTGCCTAATTAAATAAAGGTAAATATATATATATATATTATGATATACTAAACATTATTTTACTATAACAAAACTATACTATATATAAAATAGTATAGTATAAAAATATACAATACCATACTATACTATAATTAAGCAATAAGGCCAGAGGGGGTGTGGTATATGTCCAATGTACCACAGCTAAGGGCTGTTCTTATCACAATACAATGTGGAGTGTCTGCATACAGCCCTTAGCCGTGCTATATTGGACATACACCAACAAATAACAAGAACTGCTATTATAAACTGGTTACCAATGTAATTAGAGCAATAAAAATACATGTTTTGTCATACCCGTGGTATATGGTCTGATATACCACGGCTGTCAGCCAATCAGCATTCAGGGCTCGAGCCACCCAGTTTATCAGATAATGTAATGTAATATAGTAATATACAACCAGCACACCTTCACGCTACGGATGAGGCTACAGGCGGTATCCTCTCCCACCCCACAATCCTCCTGTCAGAGTGGAGATCTTGGTAGAGGAGAAGACACGGCCACACAGGGCGGGGAACGAACATGCCACCCATGGCAACTACCTAGCTAATGAAATCAGCAGTGACAGTCATGCACTGAGAACAATATGGACAAAGAGTTCCTATTCCTCCTCACCGGATTACTTTCCTTAATATTACAAGCTGTCCCATTCAATTTGGGTAATTAAAAATGCACCTGCTGACAGTCATGAAGACACCATATGGACATCCAGGCACAATACAAAGGGAGGCATTAAACGCCCTCCTCCCTCTCTCTCTCCCCACAGCTGGTGCAGATTGTAGCCCATGTACATTGTAGGCAGAAAAACACTGTGATTATCCAGGAGTCTCTCTGTTTGGATATGAGAGGGGTGTAGGGAGGGCAGAAGGCGTGGCTGGTTATTAGCATTTATCAAAATCCCACCCACTTTAGTATTTTCCTTCCAGGAGAATCATAATCCATGAGATTATTCCATGAGGATTATAACATCAGCCATCTAATTCCTCTAATCAAACCTCAAACATGGATTTTATTTTTGATGATTATTTGTGTACCTGTTTGACATTTTTACTGCACTGTTAGGAGTTAGTAACACAAGCATTTTGCTACACACGCTATGACATCTGTTAAACTATGTACGTGACCAATACTTAGACTTGATATTTGGATTTGAATAATAACCCCATTCTCTCTCTTTCTTTTACCCAATCTGAGTGGAATAACTATTAGAGATATTTCCTGGGACAGCGGTAAATGAAGCTGTGAGGATCAATGAGATGAAAAGAGATTGGACAGGGAACAGGCACACATCCAGGCTCTGTGGCCCTACAAAAAGCAGGCTGTGGGGAAGCCTTCTGCAGGACAGCTGTGCCAGGTTAGAGGCAGTGGGCTCACTCCTCCAGGCTACCTTAGCTCTGCAGCTATGTTGTCACTCTGGAGGGAAAATGGGCGCTCTGAATCGAGTGGGACGTGAGAGAGGGCGGCTGACTACACACGTACGGCTACACCCGTCTCTCTCCTTGCATCATGAGGGGCACTTGCACTGATGAGCATGAGCGAGTGACGGTGTTGAGACGTAGCACCGTGGCAACGGCGCTCTGGTGTAATGTATGTGGGTGGGGTGACACAGGCAGGTAAGCTGATTGGTTTGCAGGGTGGGGACTCAAGGCCAGAGCAGGGCCTTTAACGGGAGGAGAGGACAGACAGAGAATAGAGCTCTCCATCTTTCTCATGGTTAAGCTGTCAGCCAGGCCCACGCAGCCAGCCAGCCGCACAGAGCCACTCCACCCCCACATCAATAAGGGATAAACAAGGCAAGGTCCCCACCCACACACCATGGACCATGAATACCAACACAGACCCCTTGGACACAACATAGGACACTGGGCCCTTACCTTGATCACTTGCAATAAAATATTAGATCCAGAAAGGGTGGAGAAGTACAGTGGTGGAGAAGGCTTGCCTAGCCTGTCATCCTCCATCTAAATCTATTCAGTCAGAAAAGCAGCTACTGTTTCTCATTCAGACCATCAGCACTCTATTTCCTATCAGCCCATAGGTCATTACAGTAAATGGCCGAATCTAGACATTGAGGGTCACACGCATGGAGGAATATGAAATATAGCGGCTGTCTAGACCCATTCTGTTCTACAGCCAATCAACAGTGGCAGTATGGCGACCTTCAATTTCCTGTATGTCTTTATCTCCATAAACTGAAAAATAGATTGTCAGGCGGCGCTGTGATCGCTGTCATCCTTTGTTATGTGTGACAGACACAGTGGTAGCTGTCCACAGTGAGGGGGCAGATGAGCTGAGATGGACTGCTCTGAAGTTATGCTCAGCCTTTCATGCTACAGCAGGAGAACCACAGACCTGTCTCCTCTCCTTTCTCTGTCTGGGTATCTGTCACTGCCAACTACAGTGCAGTGTGGGAGCTAACATACTGTAAGTGATGCTGGGTGTTTAGCATGCAACTTAAACTTCTTGGTGACAGGGGGCAGTATTTTCACGTCTGGATGAAATGCATGCCCAAATTCAATTGCCTGCTACTCATCCCCAGAAGATAAGATATGCATATTATTAGTAGATTTAGATAGAAAACACTGACGTTTCTAAAACTGTTTGAATCATGTCTGTGAGTATAACAGAACTTATTTAGCAGGCGAAAACCCTGAGGACAAACCATTTAGATTTTTTTTAGGTCACTCTCTTTTCAATGGGTTTTCGAAGAAGTACGGCCATCTTGAACGAGGGTAACTTGAAGTGTACTGTTAGATAAAGGCGCGTGACCAGAAAGCTAGCTACAGTTTGTTTTACTCCTGTATTGAACACAGATCATCCCGTCTTCAGTTTATCGATCATTTATTTAAAATACTTAAAGTTGTATCACAAAAGTAGTTTGAAATGTTTTGGCAAAGTTTACAGGTAACTTTTGAGATATTTTGTAGTTACATTGCTCAAGTTGGAACCGATGTTTTTCTGGATCAAACGCGCCAAATAAATTGACATTTTGGTTATATATAGACGGAATTAATCGAACAAAAGGACCATTTGTGATGTTTATGGGACATATTGGAGTGCCAACAAAGGAAGCTCGTCAAAGGTAAGGCATGAATTATATTTGTATTTCTGCGTTTTGTGTCACGCCTGCAGGGTTGAAATATGGTTTCTCTCTTTGTTTACGTAGGTGCTATCCTCAGATAATAGCATCATTTGCTTTCGCCGAAAAGCCTTTTTGAAATCTGACATGTTGGCTGGATTCACAACAAGTGTAGCTTTAATTTGCTATCTTGCATGTGTGATGTAATTAAAGTTTGAATTTCTTAGTCATTTATTTGAATTTGGCGCTCTGCATTTTCCCTGGCTTTTGGCCAGGTGGCCAGGTGGGGGCTTTTCCCGGGCTTTGAAACCGGTCGCTCTCATTTATTATGGACATACATTTGCAATCCACTTTGATTTCAGGAAGCAATTTGTGAGAGCTGGTTGCCTGGCTGGCTGCCTGGCCGCCTGGCTGGCTGCCTGGTTGCTGAGAGTAATAAGCAAGTCTGTTGGAGGAGCATAAAAAACACTTATCTTAACACCCAACTAAACTTCAGGTCAAGAACGTGCCATAGATTGAAAGTTGTATTATGGTGTTTTGAGATAATCCAGGAGCCTTTATAATTTAGTGACAATTAGGCTCATAAGAAAGGCTTTATAGTCATTCTTCAACATATCAACAGATTCTAATCTGCATTATACAACAAAAGTTAATTGTGTTATTATCCTAGTAGTTATAACCGTGGACATGTAACAATGAACATACAACCTGCTCATATTAGATAGATATGTGTTATAACTATGAGTAAGGTGTAATTTATATCCAGTAACCCTAATGCATAGAGCGTGGCTCTGGATGCACAGCCTGAACACACACATCCCCACAATTCCCAAACAACGTGTCTCCAATACGCGTCTCTATTCATTTGAATGCGTTGACAGTTGGAGAACTTTTTGGAAATGTACTGAGAATTCGAAAAGTATTAAAACCAACGGTCCAATACACGGCTGTGCGTAAGCGTACACATTTGGTACTCTGATAGACTATTAACACAAAGGTCAGACCACATGATACTTCAGTGGGGCCCCATATGAAGTGGTGTCACAGGGAAATGCATCCACCCCCTGAGGGGACACAGTAATGTAAGGGACCCTGGGGACAGATATCACCCTGCCCTCATTCAGCTCAATGTCCTCTGTCCTCCGCTGTGATCAGCCACTTACCTCAGCCACATGGTGAGAATTACCTCTTAATCAATTAACTTGTTTTTCTATCAAGGACACAATGATCGCAAGGGGGTTCAATGGCAAAAATAAAAGCAGTGAACCACAAAAAGAATCCTATACTTTACCGTGCGGCCTTCACAAGGTGAACTTCATTTTTACTTCTGCTAAAAGTGGCAGCTGTCAAACTAATCTGCGGTCCCACCCAGGCAGGCTGTGTGTAAATGGAGTCCTTGGTTGCAGCCCACTCTGTCCTATCAGCAGCAGACTGAAGTATCACCTAGGTCACCTAATAGCTTCATTTCCAATTCCCTGGCTGGGCCAGATCGATTTCCCTCATTCCATGCACAGATGGGATTAAAAGGCCAGATTAAAGAGGAACTCCTGGAACTGTCATTATAGCAGATTAATGAGGGGGGCACTCAAACATGTTTAAATGCCCCCCACCGTGGCCATGAAGCCATATGCAGCGAGGTAGAAATGATATGATTTTTCCAGATTAAATCTTCACATATATCAGGAAAAACAGGATGTTTTAAAGGAGAAAATATAACTCTGATTTGTATTCCGTTACAATCTAATAGTGACACAACAATACAGAAACTGTGGAACTTATCTAGTCCATGTTCTGTATGTCAAGGTATAGAAACTGTGGATTTTATCTAGTCCATGTTCTGTATGTCAAGGTATAGAAACTGTGGATTTTAGCTAGTCCATGTTCTGTATGTCAAGGTATAGAAACTGTGGATTTTAGCTAGTCCATGTTCTGTATGTCAAGGCATAGAAACTGTGGATTTTATCTAGTCCATGTTCTGTAGGTCAAGGCACAGAAACTGTGGATTTTAGCTAGTCCATGTTCTGTAGGTCAAGGCATAGAAACTGTGGATTTTATCTAGTCCATGTTCTGTATGTCAAGGCACAGAAACTGTGGATTTTAGCTAGTCCATGTACTGTATGTCAAGGCACAGAAACTGTAGATTTTAGCTAGTCCATGTTCTATATGTCAAGGCACATAAACTGTGGATTTTAGCTAGTCCATGTTCTGTATGTCAAGGTATAGAAACTGTGGATTTTATCTAGTCCATGTTCTGTATGTCAAGGTATAGAAACTGTGGATTTTATCTAGTCCATGTACTGTATGTCAAGGCATAGAAACTGTAGATTTTATCTAGTCCATGTTCTGTAGGTCAATGCATAGAAACTGTGGATTTTATCTAGTCCATGTACTGTATGTCAAGGCACAGAAAATGTGGATTTTAGCTAGTCCATGTTCTGTAGGTCAAGGCACAGAAACTGTGGATTTTATCTAGTCCATGTTCTGCAGGTCAATGCACAGAAACTGTGGATTTTAGCTAGTCCATGTACTGTATGTCAAGGCATAGAAACTGTAGATTTGATCTAGTCCATGTTCTGTATGTCAAGGCATAGAAACTGTGGATTTTATCTAGTCCATGTTCTGTATTTCAAGGTATAGAAACTGTGGATTTTATCTAGTCCATGTTCTGTATGTCAAGGCACAGAAACTGTAGATTTTATCTAGTCCATGTTCTGCATGTCAAGGCATAGAAACTGTAGATTTTAGCTAGTCCATGTACTGTATGTCAAGGCACAGAAACTGTAGATTTTATCTAGTCCATGTACTGTATGTCAAGGTACAGAAACTGTGGATTTTATCTAGTCCATGTTCTGTATGTCAAGGTACAGAAACTGTGGATTTTATCTAGTCCATGTTCTGTAGGTCAAGGTATAGAAACTGTGGATTTTATCTAGTCCATGTTCTGTATGTCAAGGTATAGAAACTGTGGATTTTATCTAGTCCATGTTCTGTAGGTCAAGGCATAGAAACTGTGGATTTTATCTAGTCCATGTTCTATATGTCAATGCACTGAAACTGTGGATTTTATCTAGTCCATGTTCTGCAGGTCAATGCACAGAAACTGTGGATTTTAGCTAGTCCATGTACTGTATGTCAAGGCATAGAAACTGTGGATTTTATCTAGTCCATGTACTGTATGTCAAGGCATAGAAACTGTGGATTTTATCTAGTCCATGTTCTGTATGTCAAGGCACAGAAACTGTGGATTTTAGCTAGTCCATGTTCTATATGTCAAGGCATAGAAACTGTGGATTTTATCTAGTCCATGTTCTGTAGGTCAAGGCATAGAAACTGTGGATTTTATCTAGTCCATGTTCTATATGTCAATGCACAGAAACTGTGGATTTTATCTAGTCCATGTTCTATATGTCAAGGCACAGAAACTGTGGATTTTATCTAGTCCATGTTCTGTATGTCAAGGCACAGAAACTGTAGATTTTAGCTAGTCCATGTACTGTATGTCAAGGCACAGAAACTGTAGATTTTAGCTAGTCCATGTTCTGTATGTCAAGGTACCGAAACTGTAGATTTTAGCTAGTCCATGTTCTGTATGTCAAGGCACAGAAACTGTAGATTTTAGCTAGTCCATGTACTGTATGTCAAGGCACAGAAACTGTAGATTTTAGCTAGTCCATGTACTGTATGTCAAGGCATAGAAACTGTGGATTTTAGCTAGTCCATGTACTATATGTTAAGGCATAGAAACTGTGGATTTTAGCTAGTCCATGTACTATATGTCAAGGCACAGAAACTGTGGATTTTAGCTAGTCCATGTTCTGTATGTCAATGTACATAAACTGGATTTTAGCTAGTCCATGTTCTGTATGTCAATGCACAGAAACTGTGGATTTTAGCTAGTCCATGTTCTGTATGTCAAGGCACAGAAACTGTGGATTTTTAGCTAGTCCATGTACTGTATGTCAAGGCAGAGATCCACATATTTACTGGGGTACAAAAACCTTTCCTTCTCGGGATCCTATCCTACTCTCCACCACACAGTGATGGACCCTGGTAATGGCTCTAGCAGTTCATATTGAACTTATTGTTTCTGCAGAAGGTTTCCTGGAGCTGAGAGAGGCTGTGTGTGAGGTCCAGTAAATCACCACGGGAATTGTGAAACCAGGGCTCCTCACACACAGCGACAACACAGTGGAGACACTATTCTATTCCCCTCATGTCAGGAAGAAGATCCAGAAAATAACCAAACACACGCCTCATTTGTAATCTGCTCCAGACCATGTCCCTGTGTGTGTGTGTGTGTGTGTGTGTGTGTGTGTGTGTGTGTGTGTGTGTGTGTGTGTGTGCTCAGTCCCTCAGGTTCGTCCCATTTCATATTACTAATTTTACCTCCTGTTTCAGGAAGTGATGTCACTATATACACAGTTGAAGTAGGCAGTTTTCATACACCTTAGCCAAATACATTTAAACTCAGTTGTTCACAATTCCTGACATTTAATCGTAGTAAAAATTCCCTGTCTATGTCAGTTAGGATCACCACTTTATTTTAAGAATGTGAAATGTCAGAATAATAGTTGAGAGAAGGATTTATTTTAGCTTTTATTTATTTCATCACATTCCCAGTGGGTCAGAAGTTTACATACACTCAATTAGTACTTGGTAGCATTGCCTTTAAATTGTTGAACTTGTGTCAAACGTTTTGGGAAGCCTTCCACAAGCTTCCCACAATAAGTTGGGTGAATTTTGGCCCATTCCTCCTGACAGAGCTGGTGTAACTGAGTCAGGTTTGTAGGCCTCCTTGCTCGCACACACTTTTTCAGTTATGCCCACAAATTTTCTACAGGATTGAGGTCAGGGCTTTGCCACTCCAATACCTTGACTTTGTTGTCCTTAAGCCATTTTGCCACAACTTTGGAAGTATGCTTGGGGTCATTATCCATTTGGAAGACCCATTTGCGACCAAGCTTTAACTTTAACTGTCTTGAGATGTTGCTTCAATGTATCCACATAATCTTCCTGCCTCATGAAGCCATCTATTTTGTGAAGTGCACCAGTCCCTCCTGCAACAAAGCACCCCCACAACATGATGCTGCCACCCCCGTGCTTCACGGTTGGGATGGTGTTCTTCAGCTTGCAAGTGTAACAGTATAGCTTCCGTCCCTCTACTCGCCCCAACCTGGGCTTGAACCAGGGACCCTCTGCACACATCAACAACTGACACCCACGAAGCATCGTTACCCATCACTCCACAAAAGCCGCGGCCCTTGCAGGGCAAGGGGAACCACTACTTCAAGGTCTCAAAGCGAGTGACGTCACCGATTGAAACACTATTAGCGCGCACCACCGCTAAATAGCTAGCCATTTCACATCGGTTACACAAGCCGCTGCCCTGGTCAAAGTATTTTGTGTTTATCTTTATTTATTTGGTCAGGCCAGGGTGTGGCATGGGTTTTTGTATGTGGTGTGTATGTATGGGGATTGTAGCTAGTGGGGTGTTCTAGCTAAGTCTATGGCTGTCTGAAGTGGTTCTCAATCAGAGGCAGGTGTTTATCGTTGTCTCTGATTGGGAACCATATTTAGGCAGCCATATTCTTTGAGTTTGTCGTGGGTGATTGTCCTTGTTCCTGTCTTTGTTAGTTTACACATGTATAGGCTGTTTCGGTTTTCGTTACGTTCTTTTGTAGTGTTTGTATTTATTCATGTTTACGTTTGTTCATTAAACATGGATCGCAATCTACACGCTGCATTTTGGTCCGATCCTTGTTCCACCTCTTCGTCAGAGGAGGAGATAGAAAGCCGTTACAGCCGCCCCCTTTATCCTCCAAACATAACAATGGTCATAATGTTCAAACAGTTCTATTTTTGTTTAATCAGACAATAGGACATTTCTCCAAAACGTACGATCTTTGTCCCCATGTGCAGTTGCAAACAGTAGTCTGGCTTTTTTATGGCGGTTTTGGAGCAGTGGCTTCTTCCTTGCTGATCGGCCTTTCAGGTTATGTCGATATAGGAATCGTTTCACTGTGGATAAATATACTTTTGTACCTGTTCCCTCCAGCATCTTCACAAGGTCCTTTGCTGTTGTTCTGGGATTGATTTGTACTTTTCGCACCAAAGAATCTCTAGGAGACAGAACACGTCTCCTTCCTGAGCAGTATGATGGCTGCGTGGTCCCATGGTGTTTATACTTGCGTACTATGTGTCGAGTGATAAATGGCAGATATGTGAGAGCAGAACTAATAAACGGGCTCGGCCCGATCACTAAAATGGCCACCTCTATCAGAACTACAGATCACAAAATGGCCGACCACCAAAACTAAAATTCCCAGAAGCAAGGTGAACACTCAGAAGGTAGAGCCGACCCACAGATAAAGGATCAAGAAAAACCAGGTAGAGAGAGAGAGAGGGCTGGAAGGATCTATGAACAATAGAGAAAGAGACAATAGAGATTGTCTGGATTTACCGTGTATGAGCTGGACTGTTTTGGACTTACCTGTTGGCGTTTGGACCTGGACCTACCGAGAACCCGATTCATGTATCGTGTGGACCAGGACGGAGAAACAAACACACAGGTACTGTCCTGTTCGAAAGAACTCTTATTCTTGGGTGATTTGGTGACAGTTTACCACTTAATTTGTGACAAATGCTCCTAACCTTGAAGAGGTTTGCCACATATTGTTTGCACAGATGAACGTGGTACCTTCAGCCATTTGGAAATTGCTCCCAAGGATGAACCAGACTTGTGAAGGTCTACAATTTTTTTTTTAGGTCTTGGTTGATTTCCTTTGATTTTCCCATGATGGCAAGCAAAGAGGCACTGAGTTTGAAGGTAGGCCTTGAAATACATCCACAGGTACACCTCCAATTGACTCAAATTATGACAATTAGCCTATCAGATGCTTTTAAAGCCATGACATAATTTTCTGGATTTTGCCAAGCTGTTTAAAGGCACAGTCAACTTAGTGTATGTAAACTTCTGACCCACTGGAATTGTGATACAATTCATTGTAACTGAAATAATCTGTCTCTTAACAATTGTTGGAAAAATTACTTGTCATGTCCAAAGTAGATGTCCTAACCAACTTGCCAAAACTATAGTTTGTTAACAAGACATTTGTGGAGTGGTTGAAAAACGAGTTTTAATGACTCCAACCTAAGTGTAATTAAACTTCAGACTTCAACTGTAGGACCTTCCACCTCCACCTGGGATATGGATGCCTAACCTAGGGGTGGAAACGTCGTAAATAAATATCACCTGGGAGCATGAGCAGCAGTGTGCAGCGTTTTCCTTTCTGTTTTCCATGAGTTGGCCTACAACTCCAGCAGCTGAGGTAAGTAGCTGGATGTGCATATGTTCTTCAGCTTTTGTACTGTTCCTCATCTCTCCACAGAGCCCTCTAGCCCTGGGAGACACTGTCTATGTCACACCGAGCCTACGTCTCCCACAATTCTCCTCTTTCTGTACTCATGAATGTGAACTTAATCTGTAGTCTCTGCTGATATATTCACAACATGTTTTATTACATTTCCTTTATGTAGTGACGAAGCTCAGAGGGAGACACAGGAAGTTTGCTTTATTCAGTTACTCTCTGTTTTCTGTGTATTAACATGGTATACAGCTAACAGGGGAATTCTTCATCCCCATAGAAGATGTCTGCACTGAAATCTTCACAAAAAATGCATATTGTAATCCCTCTGATTACTATAGAGAATAGGAGATTTATATACCAGGTGTGACATAACATATTTCACATGCCATTTCTTCACTCCAAGTTTAGAATGAATGTGACAGTTGCTATGCAGAAAATAACATCATGATTAAAACGTTCAAACCCACGACCTTCCATTAATCACCATTGTGCCTCACCCAGTGTAATCATTCACTCCAACCTCACATTATGCATGACTAACGTTTTACAAAGACAACTTTGAGCAGCATAAAGACTAACAGATGGATGGATAGGCTAGAGAGAACATTTGAAAACTCAAGACAAGAGAGCCTATGACAGAAAGGTATGTGTTGCAATAAGAAAAGGAGAAAGACAACTGGACATGACAGAGCAATTGGAAACATTTAACTCAGTCAATTCAGGGGATGATTTGAAGAGCAATTCATGAATCCCGAATTATTCATGAACTGCTTTCAATTCCCTTCCTGAACTCACTTTCCCAAAGCTCCAACCTGTCCGTAACACTCACTAACAACACACACACATACACACACGCACAGTAGAAATATTTGACCATAGTAACAGGAAACAGCAGCAGTGTCAGTACCTGTGTAGCCCAGGGAGTTGTCATCCTCGTGCTCTGAGGTGGGGGCCGGCGTGGCCCCTTCACTGGCCCCTTCCTCAGTGGCCGCGCCCGTGTCTGTCGGAAATAACACCACAGGGACTGAGACCACTGGCACACTCTCATCACTGGACATGGCCAGTGCCCATGACCCTATGCCCATCTGGCACAGGCAGCACCACACACTCAGCAGTGCCAGGCTCAGAGGTTGCCACTGCCCACCCACCCTATACCCTCCATGGGAGAGACCACCCACCCACATCCCTGGCTGTATCCAAGATCCAACAGTCTTCAAAATAATATCCAGTGAGACTCTGACTGAGACACTTATAAACCTGGACAGTAGTGCCACAGTGTGTCAATCACAGTCTGTCTTTTATAGTTCAGTCAGGGGATGCTGTCAGCCTCAATGGGGAGAGAGACAAGGGTTGTTATCTCCTAGGATCTCGGTTGGTGTGTCCCCATGCTGCGTTGTGGTGGTTGTTGTGGTGGTTGTGGTGTGTGTGCAGAATGGGAGTCCCTCTATCCTCCCAAAAGCCATGACTGGCTGGACTCCTGTGGGACCATATGGGCAGGGCAGAGTAAGGAGGATTAGGGCACTCCTACCCTGATTCAGGACCCCACCATACACACACCTACACACTCACACACACACTCACACAGACACACATACTGATGCTGAAACTTATTTTTACAGCCAATTAACTGCTAATCAGTCCTTTTGATTGTGGTCCCTCTCCCATCACATCAGTATTGTGGCTGACTGTCTCCTCAGCAGACAGGGTGACAGGTTTTGGCTGTGTGACAGGCTGTGTGAGGGTGGGACAGATGGGGGGAGGAGAGAGGGGAGGGGGTGAGGGAGGCCAAGAGCGCTGGGCGTATGGCTAATGGGGGAGATGGGGGCCGTTGGGGGCTGTGCCCTCTGTGCCCTCATGATGGGTAGCCGTGGGATAAATCAGCCTGGGACATGCCCACTCTCATTGTGGGCCGCTGACAGGGGGTTAATTTGGACTGGGGGGAGGTGAGGGGGGTTAATGAAAGGAGGTCTAAACCATCCAGCGGACTGAAAGGCAGTCTGTCGGAAGTGTCTGTTTCCTCAATGGGATCTGGCATCAGTGGGGAAAAATAGCAGACGGGGTGACTGAATAGATCATTGGAGAGCACTTTGGATCACTAGACTGTGTAGAAGTATGACCCTTATTCCCTTTGTCTTAGATATTTCTACAGAAGTCTGACAGCATTAAGAAACATAGCATTTTGAATAACACGATATATACAGCACAGTATGACAAAACAGTTTAGACAAACTGGCGACAAGACAACAACATACTAGAGACATGTTGGAGAGACGTTCTACATGAATGGAGTGGTCCTGCTCCCTACCAGTTCTGTAGTGTTGTAGTTAGAGCAACACTAGGACAGTTTAAAGGCCCCATGCTGGAACCATCCTATTATCAGACACTTCTCTCTCTTGCGCTGTGTTACTGTTTACGAGTGTCTCTGCTCCAACTGACAACACTACTGGAGAGAGGAGGGGAGGCAACAACACACACAGAACCACACACATATATACACAGACACGGCTCGACACAGAATGGAACATAGACCAGGTTCGGAAGCAGGCTCAACACAGAATGGATCACAGACAAGGTTCTGAAGCATGTTCAACACAGAATGGAACACAGACATCCAGGAAAACAGAACGAGTTTCCTTGTCTGTCTGTCTGATTTAGCTTTTGACACATATTATGACAGTGCTTCCCAAACCTGGTCCTCCAGTATCCCCAACATTACACATTTTATTGTAACCTTGGACAATCACACCTGATTCAACTTGTGAACGAATCATCAAGCCCTCAATGAGTTGAATGAGGTGTGTTTGCCAAGGGCTCCAACGAAGCTGTGTACTGTTAGAGGTATTCGAGGACCAGGGTTGGGAAACACTGTATTATGACACCAGTTTCAGGATAAACAAGATCTCTGACGTTGTTGTTGCGTTGTCATCAACACTTCTAAAGCAGATTAATTACACCCTGTCTCTGGCAAATCTTCATTTGGAAAATGACAGCAAATGTAGCAAAAGAGTGGAGTGGCATTTATAGAGTAGAGTGGCATTTATAACCTAATTAAAAAAAACATAACAAATCATTTGTTCAATCTGTTCTAAATAGCATTAACCATCTTCGACCTTAAAAATGAAACAGTTTCAAGTCAACATAACACCAGTAAAGGGTTATATAATGATATTTTCCCCAGGAATATGCAAGAGAAAGCCCCATACAACAGCAGAGACCCAGAGGTGATTTCACTACCTATGGAGAGCACTGTCACCCAGACACCTTGACTGTTTAAAACAGGGTACAGTAGGTCTTTCATTTCAAGAGGTTCTTGATTCTCATATTGTCCATTTCCCTGTGCTTTCGGTCTCGTCCTGCTAACTCTGTAGTGCACCTGTTTTCTTTTTTGGCCTCCTCGCTCAGTCGTTCTATGGGTGGTCCAAAGCCAGGCTCCAATTAAAGGCCACTTCAGAGTTAATTAACAGGTGGTGTACCCAGCTGCCCCAGGGCTCTTGGACAAAAACACAGGAGCCCTCTGGACCCCTCACTGCCCCGCCTCCAACCCCTCCAGTCACAGAGCTGTGCCGTATCTCATCTCCCCTGTTGGCTAATTACTATGGCCCATGTGCTGATAACCGATGGCTCTCAAACAGATACAAAGACAAGCCTGCTCCTCCCCGGCCAACCCCTTGTCCCCCATCCCCTCATCCCTCAGACTCTCATCCCCACAGCACTCATCCCCCCAGCCTCTCATCCCCCAGCCTCTTGTACCCAGCCCTCGTACCCCAGCCTCTCATCCTCCAGCCTCTCATCGTCATCTCCACAGTCTAACACCAAAAGAGCAGTCTGTTTTCTGGGTCAGTCACTACTCTACATGGACCTGGCCACAGGGCGCTGGACAATAGGATCTCTTTTTAGCTGATGGCCTCAACCCAGTGCCCAGCACTCACCAATCATACTGCTCTAAATTATACAATTTTTTCTGCAACTTTGAACAACTAAATAGAGCTTAAGAAACTTTACAAAACACATTTTTGCGACTTACAATCCCTTTCTCCCTCAAACAGCAATGATCAGCTGTAGAGCACATCATACATAGTGAAACATGGCAGCCCAGTCAGTCTGATTGCCTTTGTTATTGCCCTTGTGCTTCTCATTGTTTCTCATTGATTAGGCCGACAAACGAGGAGGAGCAGGTAGTTGATGTGAATGGAGGAGCTGGCTGCTGCGTCCTTGTTATCTTGTTGTGACTTGGCAGCAGTGGTTTGGCCTAGACAGTGGAGGTGATGGATGGTGTTTAAATGATGATTGTGTATGTGGAGTCTGACTTCAGGCCCTGAGCTTGTTAACTGCAGGGATGCTTGTTTGCAGTTAGATGAGTTCCTTCACGCTGTCTGACAGGAAGTGATGAATCCGGCTGTCATTAGCAACAACACTGTCAACATTTGCTTTGTGACAAATATTTTTCTTCTTAAAGTGTAGGTAGGTTGACAAGAATTGATTTACATAAAGCAAACTAAAGAGAGGAAAGATGTTGGATGGGGATATTTATAGCTGCTAACTGAAAACCAAACACAACGTAATTTTCTCTTTCACTTCTTTCTTCCTCTCTATCTATTTGCTTTGTGCAGAGCCCAATCACAGCTGTCAACTGAATGTTTCTAGACAGGATTTATTCTCTTTATGCTGGGCCTCAGTTCAATCATGTCTGCCTTACTGTATTTTCAAAAAAATAGAGGCAAAAGAGAAAATGTGGAAAAGAGTACTTTGTGAAGACAGTCGCTCCTCGCTTCATCTCTCTCCGCACCCCTCCTCTACACACTGTCTCTCTCATTTCCATTTTGATTACACTTTCTGTGTTTTACCCAGGGCCATGCATCGCTAATGGACTTTTAATCAAGCCTGGAGATAGGAAACACACAAAGAGCACACACCGCTGGATGAGAGGGGGAGAGTGAGAGGAACGGAGGGAGAGAGAGGGATGAAGGGATAGAGAGAGGGGTGGAGGGAGAGAGTGAGAGGAACGGAGGGAGAGAGAGGGATGAAGGGATAGAGAGAGGGGTGGAGGGAGAGAGTGAGAGGAACGGAGGGAGAGAGAGGGATGAAGGGATAGAGAGAGGGGTGGAGGGAGAGAGTGAGAGGAACGGAGGGAGAGAGAGGGATGAAGGGATAGAGAGAGGGGTGGAGGGAGAGAGAGAGAGCGAGCGAGCGAAAGAAAAGCATGTGAGCAAAAACGATAGGTTTACCTGTCTTGATAGACAAATGTGCAAATGAAAGATAGTAGCTCAAATGACAGCCATTAGACTACATATGTTCTGTCTTACACAAATCATAAACACACATACTGTAGTCCAATGTATCAACCCCAACATCATACCTACTTAGACCTTTCAAAGCCCAGACTAGAAATGAAGAATTCCTGAGTAAAAGAGGTGTGTCATTTCACTATGAGAATAACTGAAAGGGGTCAGCCCAGGGTAAAGGCCTAGCAGACAAAATAAGACAGACAGAGACAATGATCACCCAGGGATGGTTTAAGGGACTGAGACCACTGTAGCCCCTGTCTGTCCCCTGTGGATCCTAGTGTGTGGCCTGTGGAGGAGGGAGGGGCTCACACCAGCCATAACCCTGTCAACTCAGGATTATGCATATGAAAGCGTCTCTGGCCCACCTCAAAACCACACAGTGTGTCCGCCATTAATTACCACAATGAGGATTCTGCAGGGGTCGCTAGGGAAGACTTTTTGTGTCCCTGTTATCTATGGAAACAGTCGGTGAGAAAGAACGCACAAGAGGGATCAAATGGTTTGCTGAGAGGCAGCGACCGTGGAGTGGTTAGCAACTGGTAAACAGTATGGCTAATGCAAAACTCAGATTGGGACACACAAAATTGGGAAAATAACAGGAAAGCACAATAAGGATTTGTAATAATGCATCTGTCTTTAATCTTAGAAATGCGCAAAGTGTGTATATCTACAGCACACATACTATGGGTGTATATTGTCTATAGTGTATTTGCAGAGCTAGTTACCAGGTGCTGAGTGAATAGAGAGCAGTGTAGTCTGGACCAAGACTGAAGGATGTGCTGTCTATGAGGACTCCCCCAGGCCCCCCCTAACGACTCCTCTTCTTCTCCACTTTCTCTCCATCCCTACAGAGATGCTATCCCGACCTCTTTCCTCTTCATTGCAGAAAAGATGGGATATTTCTGAGACAAATATCATCAAGCCAGCATCAAGATAGTTTTGATGAGAAAGTGGATGGGAACTTAACTTTGATTCTCTCTATTCTGACCAAAATCAGCAAGTAATTTGAGATAAACACTGAGACACCAATATATTCTCTACACGAGTAACATTTTGTCAATATATTATTTTTGTAGTGTTTTACAAACAAAACGTGTGTGTGTGTGTGTGGGAGCGGGGACATTACATAGAGCGTTAAACTGATTATGTTTTCACGAGATAAAGATTTGCGTGATGATAATGAGATACACTACATGGCCACAAATTGCTGCTATAACAGCCTCCACTCTTCTAGGAAGGATTTCCACTAGATGTTGGAACATTGCTTCCATTCAGCCACAAGAGCATTAGTGAGGTTGGGCACTGATGTTAGGTGTTTAGGCCTGGCTTGCAGTCGATGTTCCAATTCATCCTAAAGGTGTTTGATGGGGTTGAGGTCAGGGCTCTGTGCAGGCCAGTGTCATGACTTGCCCTTTTGGGTGAGGATCATAGGCCCCAGATCCCCCCCCCCCACCCTCTCTGACTACTATTTGTGAGAAGACGTAATGTGATGTTAGCCTTCTAAATGAGAGAATAGTTTTTTATATGCAGTCTTAACCAGTCAGTGACCTCACCCACGTGAGCACAGACATTATGACGGTGTCATGTAATGCCCCTTTTTCCAGAGTGCATAAAACCCCTCGTAAACAAATTAACATTAGACCAGAGAACTTGAGGACGCAGTTTCTAGAGACCAGCGGACCGACAGCGTGAGCTGGAAGGTACAAGATGGTTAGGCACTCTGAAACTTTCAAGAAGAAGAGAAGAAGAAAATCTCTATAGACCAGACAGCGTGAAGCGTGGCTACTAGAAATGGTTTAAAACTATAGACCAAGCAGACGGACGGTGTGAACCGGACGTCATAAATGGTTAGACTCTACAAGACCAGTACACGGACAGCGTGAGCTAAAAAGGTACAAAATGGTTTGAAATTCTGAAACTTTCTCGAGTGAAGAAAATGAAGGCTACACGGGAACATTCAGTCTGCAGCTGTTTAAGTACTTTAGTATAAGCTCAACCAAGAACCACTGGTTAGTACTCTGAAAGATCCAATCTAAAAAACATTTCCCTATCAAATGATCGTTGGTACGTCTGACATACCCATTATAACAGAGCTACGACTACGAAAGACTTTGAACTTTGACTTTGATCTTTTAATTTCTGGCCACAACTTGCAGACTTATTTACGTGCTGCTGTGCGTTCTGTTGCTAACCTTACTTTGCCACCTTACAACTTATTATATACGTTTATATACCGTTTATATTTTTAGTTTTTCCCTCACTCAACTTTTTTTCATTAAACTTTTTCACGCCGGATGCTTTATCTGGACATGGTTCGTCAGGACCTCCAACAGCCGAAGCTAAGTAGTAACATTAACATGATGCCTTCTAATTGCAGTTGCTGTACTCATAATATACAGGAGAACGATCGCCTTACGGCGAGGATAGCTGTGCTGCAAGCACCGGGTTCAGATGCAATCGTTAGGCAAGGGTAATTTCAGTGTAGGAAAGAATAAAACAGCGTCTGTGCCACCAGTAAGTACAGATAGTAGTATAAATCCCCTCGCACGGTCCCCGCAGCCGGACAACTTTCTCATGGCTTCTGGAGGGAAATGATATAGGAATGTTCAACCGGTGTCGCTCATTCAGCCGACAGAAACTTTCAACCGGTTCTCCCCATTAAGCAGCGAGTCGGAGTCAGAGGCCGAGCCTTCTCTGGTCTCTACTCCTCCCGTTACGGGGTCTGAGACACCGAAGCCTCCCACCATTAGCTCTGACAAATTGAAAACCCTAGTCATTGGCGTCTCCATTACCCGCATTATTAGACTTAAAACGAATCATCCAGCGATCATACACTGTTAACCAGGGGGCAGCGCTACCAAAGTTAAGGCTAATCTCAAGATGGTGCTGGCTAAAGCTAAAACTGGCGAGTGTAGAGAGTATAGAGATATTGTTATCCACGTCGGCACCAACAATGTTAGGATGAAACAGTCAGAGGTCACCAAGCGCAACTTTGCTTCAGTGTGTAAATCAGCTAGAAAGATGTGTCGGCATCGAGTAATTGTCTCTGGCCCCCAGTTAGGGGGAGTGATGAGCTCTATAGCAGAGACTCACATAACACTGATCATAATCTTGATGTGATTGGCCTGACTAGAACATGGCTTAAGCCTGATTAATTTACTGTGTTAAATGAGGCCTCACCTCCTGGTTACACTAGTGACCATATCCCCCCACGCATCCTGCAAAGGCAGAGGTGTTGCTAACATTTACAATAGCACATTTCAATTTCCAAAAATCCAAAATGTTTTTGTCTTTTAAGCTTCTAGTCATGAAATCTATACAGCCTACTCAATCACTTTTTACAGCTACTGTTTACAGGCCTCCTGGGCCATATACAGCGTTCCTCACTGAGTTCCCTGAAATCCTATCGGACCTTGTAGTCATAGCAGATAATATTGTAATTTTTGGTGACTTTAATATTCACATGGAAATGTCCACAGACCCACTTCAAAAGGCTTTTGGAGCCATCATCGACTCAGTGGGTTTTGTCCAACATGTCTCTGGACCTACTCACTGCCACAGTCATACTCTGGACCTAGTTTTGTCCCATGGAATAAATGTTGTGGATCTTAATGTTTTTCATCATAATCCTGGACTATCGGACCACCATTTTATTATGTTTGCAATTGCAACAAATAATCTGCTCAGACTCCAACCAAGGAGCATCAAAAGTCATAATATAAATTCTCAGACAACCCAAAGATTCCTTGATGCCCTTCCACACTCCCTCTGCATATCCAAGGACGTCAGAGGACAAAAATCTGTTAACCAACTAACTGAGGAACTCAATTTAACCTTGTGCAATACCCTACATGCAGTTGTACCCCTAAAAACTAAAAACATTTGTCATAAGAAACTAGCTCCCTGGTATACAGAAAATAGCCAAGCTCTGAAGCAAGATTACAGAAAATAGGAACGGAAATGGCGCCACACCAAAATGGAAGTCTTCGGACTAGCTTGGATAGACAGTACCGTGCAATATCGAAGAGCCCTCACTGCTGCTCGATCATCCTATTTTTCCAACTTAATTGAGGAAAATAAGAACAATCCGAAATGTATTTTTGACACTGTCGCAAAGCTAACTAAAAAGCAACATTCCTCAAGAGAGGATGGCTTTCACTTCAGCAATAATAAATGAATGAACTTCTTTGAGGAAAAGATCATGATCATTAGAAAGCAAATGACGGACTCCTCTTTAAATCTGCGTATTCCTCCAAAGCTCAGTTGTCCTGAGTCTGCACAACTCTGCCAGGACCTAGGATCAAGAGAGACGCTCAAGTGTTTTAGTACTATATCTCTTGACACAATGATGAAAATAATAATGGCCTCTAAACCTTCAAGCTGCATACTGGACCCCATTCCAACTAAACTACTGAAAGAGCTGCTTCCTGGCCCTCCTATGTTGAACACAATAAACGGCTCTCTATCCACCGGATGTGTACCAAACTCACTAAAAGTGGCAGTAATAAAGCCTATCTTGAAAAAGCCAAACCTTGACCGAGAAAATATTTAAAAAACTATCGGCCTACATCAAATCTCCCATTCCTCTCTCAAAAAAAAAAAACTGTTGCGCAGCAACTCACTGCCTTCTTGAAGATAAACAATGTATACGAAATGCTTCAGTCTGGTTTTAGACCCCATCATAGCACTGAGACTGCACTTGTGAAGGTGGTAAATGACTTTTTAATGGCGTCAGACCGAGGCTCTGCATCTGTCCTTGTGCTCCTAGACCTTAGTGCTGCTTTTGATACCATCGATCACCACTTTCTTTTGGAGAGATTGGAAACCCAAATTGGTCTACATGGACAAGTTATGGCCTGGTTTAGATCTTATCTGTCGGAAAGATATCAGTTTGTCTCTGTGAATGGTTTGTCCTCTGACAAATCAAATGTACATTTTGGTGTTCCTCAAGGTTCCGTTTTAGGACCACTATTGTTTTCACTATATATTTTACCTCCTAGGGATGTCATTCGAAAACATAATGTTAACTTTCACTGCTATGCGGATGACACACAGCTGTACATTTCAATGAAACATAGTGGAGCCCCAAAATTGCCCTCGCTGGAAGCGGATGGCTGCAAACTTTCTACTTTTAAACTCGGAAAAAACAGAGATGCTTATTCTAGGTCCCAAGAAACAAAGAGATCTCTTGTTGAATCTGACAATTAATCTTGATGGTTGTACAGTCGTCTCAAATAAAACTGTGAAGGACCTCGGCGTTACTCTGGAACCTGATCTCTGTTTTGACGAACATTTCAAGACTGTTTCAAGTACAGCTTTTTTCCATCTACGTAACATTGCAAAAATCAGAAACTTTCTGTCCAAAAATGATGCAGAAGAATTAATCCATGCTTTTGTCACTTCTAGGTTAGACTACTGCAATGCTCTACTTTCCGGCTACCCGGATAAAGCAATAAATAAACTTCAGTTAGTGCTAAATACTGCTAGAATCCTGACTAGAACCAAAAAATGTGATCATATTACTCCAGTCCTAGCCTCCCTACACTGGCTTCCTGTTAAGGCAAGGGCTGATTTCAAGGTTTTACTGCTAACCTACAAAAGCATTACATAGGCTTGCTCCTACCTATCTTTCCGATTTGGTCCTGCCGTACATACCTACACGTACGCTATGGTCACAAGACGCAGGCCTCCTAATTGTCCCTAGAATTTCTAAGCAAACAGCTGGAGGCAGGGCTTGCTCCTATAAAGCTAAATTTTTCTGGAATGGTCTGCCTACCCATGTGAGAGACGCAGACTCGGTCTCAACCTTTAAGTCTTTATTGAAGACTCATCTCTTCAGTAGGTCCTATGATTGAGTGTCGTCTGGCCCAGGAGTGTGAAGGTGAACGCAAAGGCACTGGAGCAACGAACCGCCCTTGCTGTCTCCGCCTGGCCGGTTCCCCTCTCTCCACTGGGATTTTCTGCCTCTAACCCTATTACAGGGGCTGAGTCACTGGCTTACTGGTGCTCTTCCATGCAGTCCCTAGGAGGGGTGCGTCACTTGACTGGGTTGAGTCACTGACGTGATCTTCCTGTCTGGGTTGGCACCCCCCTTGGGTTGTGGCGGATATCTTTGTGGGCTATACTCGGCCTTGTCTCAGGATGGTAAGTTGGTGGTTGAAGATATCTCTCTAGTGGTGTGGGGGCTGTGCTTTGGCAAAGTGGGTGGAGTTATATCCTGCCTGTTTGGCCCTGTCCGGGGGTATCATTGGACGGGGCCACAGTGTCTCCTGACCCCTCCTTTCTCAGCCTCCAGTATTTATGCTGCAGTAGTTTATGTGTCGGGGGGCTCTGTAATATCTGGAGTATTTCTCCTGTCTTATCCGGTGTCCTGTGTAAATTTAAGTATGCTCTCTCTAATTCTCTCTTTCTCTCTTGGAGGACCTGAGCCCTAGGACCATGCCTCAGGACTACCTGGCATGATGACTCCTTGTTGTCCCCAGTCCACCTGGCTGTGCTGCTGCTCCAGTTTCAACTGTTCTGCCTGCGGCTATGGAATCACTGTGATTACTATTATTTGACCACGCTGGTCATTTATGAACATTTTAACATCTTGGCCATGTTCTATTACAATCTCCACCCGGCAAAGCCAGAAGAGGACTGGCCACCCCTCATAGCCTGGTTTCTCCCTAGGTTTCTTCCTGGGTTTTGGCCTTCCTAGGGAGTTTTTCCTAGCTAACGTGCTTCTACACCTTCATTGCTTGCTGTTCGGGGTTTAGGCTGGGTTTCTGTTCAGCACTTTGATATATCAGCTGATGTAAGAATGGCTATATAAATACATTTTATTTGATCTCTGGGGAACACAACCAGAGTCTTCTGATGAATTACTCTCCAGAGTAAATGGACCGGGCGATTTAAACAGAAAGATGCGACAAGACATGCAAGCTTAAATATGTACATTGCTGTCATTGGCGTCGTTCAAGGAAGACCAAGGTGCAGCGTGGTGAGCTTTTTACAAAATGGTGACATTTTAGTAAAATGTCACCAACTAAACAAGAAATACCAGAACCGACCGTGAAGCTTACAAGGGCTACAGTGCCCCTAACAAAGACAACCTCCCACAATGACAAAAGGGGAAAAGGCTGCCTAAGTATGATTCCAAATCAGAGACGATAGACAGCTGTACCTGATTGAGAACCATACCTGGCCGAAACATAGAAATTCAAAAACATAGAAAACAGAACATAGAATGCCCACCCAAATCACACCCTGACCAAACCAAAATAGAGACATAAAAAGGCTCTCTAAGGTCAGGGCGTGACAATTGCAATTATTTTCAAATGAGCGGCCGTTCATGTGCAAAGTATTAGCATTTCCATGAGCATTGTTATCAACTCTATATAGTGGGTACATTCTGTCTTTCCCACTCTTTATCTGTCCCTACCCCTTCCCATTGTCTACCAAGCCATTATTTAGTTAGTTAGTAATTAAATAATTAAGCCAATTTGTATATCGCTGATTCTTCATTTATGCTAGGGTTCGTGCAGATATCCAAGGATTTTGCGACATTCACAATGAGACTAAAGGTAAATAAGAATGAATGAATTGACTGTGACTAATATAAGAGATATTCATATCTTTAGAGTTTAGTAGATAGTAACTCGTTAAATAACTTCTTCTGTTGTGTCCCAAATTACTACTTAATTAATTGTTACATGAGTAATTTAATTGCGTAATGATTTAACGTGATATGTAATTAGTTTAGAAAATAATAGTCAATCACATTAATGATAGTCAAGACACGACACCAGTCTTCCACACCAATCTCGACAAACCATTTCTGTATGGGCCTCGCTTTGTGCACAGGGGTATTGTCATGCTGAAACAGTAAAGGGCCTTTCCCAAACTGTTTCCACAAAGTTGGAAGCACAGAATCGTCAATAATGTCATTGTATGCTGTAGACTTAGATTTCCCTTCACTGGAACTAAGGGGCCTAGCCTGAACCATGAACCTCCTCCACCAAACTTTACAGTTCACACTATGCATTCGGGCAGGTAGCGTTCTCCTGGTGTCTGCCAAACCCAGATTCGTCCGTCGGACTGCCAGATGGTGAAGCGTAATTCATCACTCCAGAGAATGCGTTTCCACAGCTCCAGAATCCAATGGCGGCAAGCTTTACACCACTCCAACCGACGCTTGGCATTGCGTATGGTGAGCTTAGGCTTGTGTGCGTCTGCTCGGCCATGGAAACCCATTTGATGAAGCTCCCGACGAACAGTTATTGTGCAGATGTTGCTTCCAGAGGCAGTTTGGAACTCGGTAGTGAGTGTTGCAACCGAGGACAGATGATTTTTATGGGCTACGCGCTTCAGCACTCGCCGGTCCTGTTCTATGAGCTTGTGTGGCCTACCACTTCGCAGCTGAGACATTTCCACTTCACAATAACAGCACTTACAGTTGACCGGAGCAGCTCTAGCAGGGCAGAAATTTGACAAACTGAAAAGGTGGCATCCTATGACAGTGCCACGTTGAAAGTCACTGAGCTCTTCAGTCATGGCATTTTACTGACAATTTTTGTCTATGGAGATACACCTGTCAGCAAAGGCGTGGAATAAAATAGCCAAATCCACTAATTTGAAGGGGCGTCCACATATTTTTGTATATATAGTGTATAGTGTACATATACAGTGCCTTGCGAAAGTATTCGGCCACCTTGAACTTTGCGACCTTTTGCCACATTTCAGGCTTCAAACATAAAGATATAAAACTGTATTTTTTGTGAAGAATCAACAACAAGTGGGTCACAATCATGAAGTGGAACGACATTTATTGGATATTTCAAACTTTTTTAACAAATCAAAAACTGAAAAATTGGGCGTGCAAAATTATTCAGCCCCTTTACTTTCAGTGCAGCAAACTCTCTCCAGAAGTTCAGGTAGGATCTCTGAATGATCCAATGTTGACCTAAATGACTAATGATGATAAATACAATCCACCTGTGTGTAATCAAGTCTCCGTATAAATGCACCTGCACTGTGATAGTCTCAGAGGTCCGTTAAAACCTCTTCATCCTACCCCCTCCTTTTTTGAAAATTCTGTTAAAAATCGCGCAACTTTTCAGCGTCCTGCTACTCATGCCAGGAATATAGTATATGCATATGATTAGTATGTGTAGATAGAAAACACTCTGAAGTTTATAAAACTGGTTAAATCACGGCTGTGACTATAACAGAGCGTGTGTTTCATTGAAAAACGCAAGAAAAACTGCTCTCTGAAAGCAAAAAATAATTTCCATAAGTCACTTCCACCAGTTGTTAAAGGAGAACAGAATTTAATGGGAATTTGCCTGCACCATCTACAAATTCCGCACGATGGCGCCATTGTACTAATTTTCAATCGAATTAATTGTTGGAAAATCCATCTGTCTGACCCCAAGTTCTCCAGTCTTCACCCGGATGCAGTTTAGCGAGAGATCAGATTGCATTGTTGTTGAAGTGAGGACCTATTGAAGAGACATCGCCCTGTAATCGTTTTGATAGATTATAAACGTTTACTAATACCTAAAGTTGGATTACAAAAGGATTTCGAAGTGTTTTGTGAAAGTTTATCGTCGACTTTTTTAATTTTAAAAAATTACGCAGCGTTTAAAAACGATGAATTTTTCTGAATGACACTACTTCTATACAAAGCTATTTTGGGTATATATGGACCGATTTAAACGAAAAAAAGACCCAATAGTGATGTTTATGGGGCATATAGGAGTGCCAAGAAAGAAGCTCGTCTAAGGTAATGAATGTTTTATATTTTATTTCTGCGTTTTGGGTAGCGCCGTCTATCGCAAAATCTGTTGTTTACGTGTCGAGCTGGCATTTTGGGGGGTGCATGCTATCAGATAATAGCTTCTGATGCTTTCGCCGAAAAGCATTTTAAAAATCTGACTTGCTGGCTAGGTTCACAACGAGTGTAGCTTTAATTTAATACCCTGCTTGTGAATTTTGATCAAGGTTTGAGTTTTAACGAGTACATTTAGCATTTAGCGTAGCGCATTTGCATTTCCAGGTGCCTACTTGGGACATATGCGTCTCAAGTAGGAGCAAGAAGTTAAAAGTGCAGAGAGCATCATGAAGAACAAGGAACACACCAGGCACGTCCGAGATACTGTTGTGAAGAAGTTTAAAGCCGGATTTGGATACAAAAAGATTTCCCAAGCTTTAAACATCCCAAGGAGCACTGTGCAAGCGATAATATTGAAATGGAAGGAGTATCAGACCACTGCAAATCTACCAAGACCTGGCCGTCCCTCTAAACTTTCAGTTCATACAAGGAGAAGACTGATCAGAGATGCAGCCAAGAGGCCCATGATCACTCTGGATGAACTGCAGAGATCTACAGCTGAGGTGGGAGACTCTGTCCATAGGACAACAATCAGTTGTATATTGCACAAATCTGGCCTTTATGGAAGAGTGGCAAGAAGAAAGCCATTTCTTAAAGATATCCATAAAAAGTGTTGTTTAAAGTTTGCCACAAGCCACCTGGGAGACACACCAAACATGTGGAAGAAGGTGCTCTGGTCAGATGAAACCAAAATTGAACTTTTTGGCAACAATGCAAAACGTTATGTTTGGCGTAAAAGCAACACAGCTGAACACACCATCCCCACTGTCAAACATGGTGGTGGCAGCATCATGGTTTGGGCCTGCTTTTCTTCAGCAGGGACAGGGAAGATGGTTAAAATTGATGGGAAGATGGATGGAGCCAAATACAGGACCATTCTGGAAGAAAACCTGATGGAGTCTGCAAAAGACCTGAGACTGGGACGGAGATTTGTCTTCCAACAAGACAATGATCCAAAACATAAAGCAAAATCTACAATGGAATGGTTCAAAAATAAACATATCCAGGTGTTAGAATGGCCAAGTCAAAGTCCAGACCTGAATCCAATCGAGAATCTGTGGAAAGAACTGAAAAAATTTCAGTCTCTCGATGTGCAAAACTGATAGAGACATACCCCAAGCGACTTACAGCTGTAATCGCAGCAAAAGGTGGAGCTACAAAGTATTAACTTAAGGGGGCTGAATAATTTTGCACGCCCAATTTTTCAGTTTTTGATTTGTTAAAAAAGTTTGAAATATCCAATAAATGTCGTTCCACTTCATGATTGTGACCCACTTGTTGTTGATTCTTCACAAAAAATACAGTTTTATATCTTTATGTTTGAAGCCTGAAATGTGGCAAAAGGTCGCAAAGTTCAAGGGGGCCGAATACTTTCGCAAGGCACTGTATACAGTGGGGCAAAAAAGTATTTAGTCAGCCACCAATTGTGAAAATTCTCCCACTTAAAAGATGAGAGAGGCCTGTAATTTCCATCATAGGTACACTTCAACTATGACAGACAAAATGAGAAAAAAAAATCCAGAAAATCACATTGTAGGACTTTTAATGAATTTATTAGCAAATTATGATGGAAAATAAGTATTTGGTCAATAACAAAAGTGTATCTCAATACTTTGTTATATACCCTTTGTTGGCAATGACAGAGGTCAAATGTTTTCTGTAAGTCTTCACAAGGTTTTCACACACTGTTGCTGGTATTTTGGCCCATTCCTCCATGCAGATCTCCTCTAGAGCAGTTATGTTTTGGGGCTGTTGCTGGGAAACACAGACTTTCAACTCCCTCCAAAGATTTTCTATGGGGTTGAGATCTGGAGACTGGCTAGGCCACTCCAGGACCTTGAAATGATTCTTACGAAGCCACTCCTTCATTGCCCGGCCGGTGTGTTTGGGATCATTTTCGTGCTGAAAGACCCAGTCACGTTTCATCTTCAATGCCCTTGCTGATGGAAGGATGTTTTCACTCAAAATCTCACGATACATGGCCCCATTCATTCTTTCCTTTACACGGATCAGTTGTCCTGGTCCCTTTGCAGAAAAGCAGCCCCAAAGCATGATGTTTCCACCCCCATGCTTCACAGTAGGTATGGTGTTCTTTGGATGCAACTCAGCATTCTTTGTCCTCCAAACACGACGAGTTTAGTTTTTACCAAAAAGTTATATTTTGGTTTCATCTGACCATATGACGTTCTCCCAATCTTCTTCTGGATAATCCAAATGCTCTCTAGCAAACGTCAGACAGGCCTGGACATTTACTGGCTTAAGCAGGGGGACACGTCTGGCACTGCAGGATTTGAGTCCCTGGCGGCGTAGTGTGTTACTGATGGTAGGCTTTGTTACTTTGGTCCCAGCTCTCTGCAGGTCATTCACTAGGTCCCCCCGTGTGGTTCTGGGATTTTTGCTCACCGTTCTTGTGATCATTCTTGTGATCTTCGTAGAGCCCCAGATCGAGGGAGATTATCAGTGGTCTTGTATGTCTTCCATTTCCTAATAATTGCTCCCACAGTTGATTTATTCAAACCAAGCTGCTTACAAATTGCAGATTCAGTCTTCCCAGCCTGGTGCAGGTCTACAATTGTGTTTCTGGTGTCCTTTGACAGCTCTTTGGTATTGGCCATAGTGGAGTTTGGAGTGTGACTGTTTGAGGTTGTGGACAGGTGTCTTTTATACTGATAACAAGTTCAAACAGGTGCCATTAATACAGGTAACGAGTGGAGGACAGAGGAGCTTCTTAAAGAAGAAGTTACAGGTCTGTGAGAGCCAGAAATCTTGCTTGTTTGTAGGTGACCAAATACCTATTTTCCACCATAATTTGCAAATACATTCATTAAAAATCCTACAATGTGATTTTCTGGATTTTTTTTTCTAATTTTGTCTGTCATAGTTGAAGTGTCTATGATGAAAATTACAGGCTTCTCTCATCTTTTTTAGTGGGAGAACTTGCTCAATTGGTGGCTGACTAAATACTTTTTTGCCCCACTGTATGTGTATGTATGTATATATAGTGTGTGTATGTATGTATATATAGTGTATTTAGGCTGACAAGTAATTTGGTTCCAATGGTTTCCAATGAGAAAACCCTACTGGAATGGAAAGGAAAATGGACCAGAAAAGTTCACATTAAAATATTTCACATCATATTTTCCAAAACACTCCTGTTTTGTCACTGCTACATTGCTCAATGGCCAGATTGTTGCTCCTGTCCTTGCAGTCGTTTCTCATGTTCTGACAGTTGTTTCTCCTGTCCTGAAGGTTGTTTCTCCTGTCCTGATGGTTGTTTCTTCTGTCCTGGCAGTCGTTTTTCATGTTCTGACAGTTGTTTCCCCTGTCCTGAAGGTTGTTGCTCCTGTCCTGATGGTTGTTTCTTTTGTCCTGGCAGTCGTTTCTCCTGTCCTGACAGTTGTATTTCCAGTCCTGACAGGTGTTTCTCCTGTCCTAACAGTTGTTTCTCCTGTCCTGACAGTTGTTTATCCTGTCCAAACAGTTGTCCTCCTGTCCTGACAGTTGTTTCTCCTGTCCTGAGAGTTATTTTTCCTGTCCTAACAGTTGTCATCCTGTCCTGACAGGTGTTTCCCCTGTCCTGACAGTTGTCCTCCTGTCTTGACAGGTGTTTCCCCTGTCCTGACAGTTGTTTCCCCTGTCCTGACAGTTGTTTCTCCTGTCCTGACAGTTGTTTCCCCTGTCCTGACAGTTGTCCTCCTGTCCTGACAGTTGTTTCTCCTGTCCTGAAGGTTGTTTCTCTTGTCCTGACAGTTTTCCTCCTGTCCTGAATGTTGTTTATCCTGTCCTGATGGTTGTTTCTTCTGTCCTGGCAGTCGTTTTTCATGTTCTGACAGTTGTTTCTCCTGTCCTGAAGGTTGTTGCTCCTGTCCTGATGGTTGTTTCTTTTGTCCTGGCAGTCGTTTCTCCTGTCCTGACAGATGTTTCTCCTGTCCTAACAGTTGTATTTCCTGTCCTGACAGTTGTTTCTCCTGTCCTGACAGTTGTTTCTCCTGTCCTGACAGTTGTTTCTCCTGTCCTGACAGTTGTTGTATTTCCTGTCCTGACAGTTGTTTCTCCTGTCCTGACAGTTGTTGTATTTCCTGTCCTGACAGTCGTTTCTCCTGTCCTGACAGTTGTTTATCCTGTCCTGACAGTTGTTTCTCCTGTCCAAACAGTTGTTTCTCCTGTCCAAACAGTTGTTTCTCCTGTCCTAACAGTTGTTACTCCTGTCCTGACAGTTGTTTCTCCTGTCCTGACAGTTGTTTCTCCTGTCCTGACAGTTGTTTCTCCTGTCCTGACAGTTGTTTCTCCTGTCCTAACAGTTGGTTCTCCTGTCCAAACAGTTGTTTCTCCTGTCCAAACAGTTGTATTTCCTGTCCTGACAGTTGTTTCTCCTGTCCTGACAGTTGTTGTTTATCCTGTCCTGCCAGTTGTTTCTCCTGTCCAAACAGTTGTCCTCCTGTCCTGACAGTTGTTTCTCCTGTCCTGAGAGTTATTTTTCCTGTCCTAACTGTTGTTCTACTGTCCTGACAGGTGTTTCCCCTGTCCTGACAGTTGTCCTCCTGTCCTGACAGGTGTTTCCCCTGTCCTGACAGTTGTTTCTCCTGTCCTTACAGTTGTTTCTCCTGTCCTGGCAGTTGTTTCTCCTGTCCAAACAGTTGTTTCTCCTGTCCTGATGGTTGTTTCTCCTGTCCAAACAGTTGTTTCTCCTGTTCTGACAGTTGTTTCTCCTGTCCTGACAGTTGTTTCTCATGTTCTGACAGTTGTTTCTCCTGTCCTGACAGTTGTTTCTCCTGTCCTAACAGTTGTTTCTCCTGTCCTGACAGTTGTTTCTCCTGTCCTGACAGTTGTTTCTCCTGTCCTGATGGTTATTTCTCCTGTCCTGGCAGTTGTTTATCCTGTCCTGACAGTTGTTTATCCTGTCCTAACAGTTGTTTATCCTGTCCTAACAGTTGTTTCTCCTGTCCTAACAGTTGTTTCTCCTGTCCTGACAGTTGTTTCTCCTGTCCTGACAGTTGTTTCTCCTGTCCTAACAGTTGTTTCTCCTGTCCTGACAGTTGTTTCTCCTGTCCAAACAGTTGTTTCTCCTGTCCTGACAGTTGTTTCTCCTGTCCAAACAGTTGTTTCTCCTGTCCTAACAGTTGTTTCTCCTGTCCTAACAGTTGTTTCTCCTTTCCAAACAGTTGTTTCTCCTGTCCTAACAGTTGTTTCTCCCGTCCTGACGGTTGTTTCTCCTGTCCAAACAGTTGTTTCTCCTGTCCAAACAGTTGTTTCTCCTGTCCTGACAGTTGTTTCTCCTGTCCAAACAGTTGTTTCTCCTGTCCTAACAGTTGTTTCTCCTGTCCAAACAGTTGTTTCTCCTGTCCAAACAGTTGTTTCTCCTGTCCAAACAGTTGTTTCTCCTGTCCAAACAGTTGTTTCTCCTGTCCTGACAGTTGTTTCTCCTGTCCTGATGGTTGTTTCTCCTGTCCTAAAAGTTGTCCTCCTGTCCTGACAGTTGTTTCTCCTGTCCTGATGGTTGTTTCTCCTGTCCTGGCAGTTGTTTCTCCTGTCCTAAAAGTTGTCCTCCTGTCCTGACAGTTGTTTCTTCTGTACTGACGGTTGTTTCTCCTGTCCTGATGGTTATTTTTCCTGTCCTGGCAGTTGTTTATCATGTTCTGACAGTTGTTTCTCCTCTCCTAAAAGTTGTCCTCCTGTCCTGACAGTTGTTGTCCTGTCCTGATGGTTGTTCCTCTGTCCTGGCAGTTGTTTATCCTGTCCTAAAAGTTGTCCTCCTGTTCTGACAGTTGTTTCTTCTGTACTGACAGTTGTTTCTTCTGTACTGACAGTTGTCCTCCTGTCCTGACAGTTGTTTCTCCTGTCCTGACAGTTGTTTCTCATGTACTGACAGTTGTTTCTTCTGTACTGACAGTTGTATATCCTGTCCTGACAGTTGTTGTCCTGTCCTGATGGTTGTTTCTCCTGTCCTGGCAGTTGTTTCTCCTGTCCTAACAGTTGTATTTCCTGTCCTGACAGTTGTTTCTCCTGTCCTGACAATTGTTTCTCCTGTCCTGACAGTTGTTGTTTATCCTGTCCTGCCAGTTGTTTCTCCTGTCCAAACAGTTGTCCTCAATGTCCTGACAGTTGTTTCTCCTGTCCTGAGAGTTATTTTTCCTGTCCTAACAGTTGTCCTACTGTCCTGACAGGTGTTTCCCCTGTCCTGACAGTTGTCCTCCTGTCCTGACAGGTGTTTCCCCTGTCCTGACAGGTGTTTCCCCTGTCCTGACAGGTGTTTCCCCTGTCCTGGCAGTTGTTTATCCTGTCCAAACAGTTGTTTCTCCTGTACTGACAGTTGTTTCTTCTGTACTGACAGTTGTATATCCTGTCCTGACAGTTGTTGTCCTGTCCTGATGGTTGTTTCTCCTGTCCTGGCAGTTGTTTCTCCTGTCCTAAAAGTTGTCCTCCTGTCCTGACAGTTGTTTCTTCTGTACTGACAGTTGTTTCTTCTGTACTGACAGTTGTATATCCTGTCCAAACAGTTGTTTCTCCTGTCCTGACAGTTGATTGTCCTGTCCCAACAGTTGTATATCCTGTCCAAACAGTTGTCCTCCTGTCCAAACAGTTGTCCTCCTGTCCAAACAGTTGTATTTCCTGTCCTGACAGTTGTTTCTCCTGTCCTGACAGTTGTTTATCCTGTCCTGACAGTTGTTTCTCCTGTCCTGACAGTTGTTTCTCCTGTCCTGACAGGTGTTTCTCCTGTCCTAACAGTTGTCCTCCTGTCCTGACAGGTGTTTCCCCTGTCCTGACAGGTGTTTCCCCTGTCCTGACAGGTGTTTCCCCTGTCCTGGCAGTTGTTTATCCTGTCCAAACAGTTGTTTCTCCTGTACTGACAGTTGTTTCTTCTGTACTGACAGTTGTATATCCTGTCCTGACAGTTGTTGTCCTGTCCTGATGGTTGTTTCTCCTGTCCTGGCAGTTGTTTCTCCTGTCCTAAAAGTTGTCCTCCTGTCCTGACAGTTGTTTCTTCTGTACTGACAGTTGTTTCTTCTGTACTGACAGTTGTATATCCTGTCCAAACAGTTGTTTCTCCTGTCCTGACAGTTGATTGTCCTGTCCCAACAGTTGTATATCCTGTCCAAACAGTTGTCCTCCTGTCCAAACAGTTGTCCTCCTGTCCAAACAGTTGTATTTCCTGTCCTGACAGTTGTTTCTCCTGTCCTGACAGTTGTTTATCCTGTCCTGACAGTTGTTTCTCCTGTCCAAACAGTTGTTTCTCCTGTCCTGACAGGTGTTTCTCCTGTCCTAACAGTTGTTTCTCCTGTCCTGACAGTTGTTTCTCCTGTCCTGACAGTTGTTTCTCCTGTCCAAACAGTTGTTTCTCCTGTCCTGACAGTTGTTTCTCCTGTCATGACAGTTGTTTCTCCTGTCCTGACAGTTGTTTCTCCTGTCCTGACAGTTGTTTCTCCTGTCCTGACAGTTGTTTCTCCTGTCCTGACAGTTGTTTCTCCTGTCATGACAGTTGTTTCTCCTGTCCTGACAGTTGTTTCCTCTGTCCTGACAGCTGTTTCTCCTGTCCTGACAGTTGTTACTCCTGTCCTGACAGTTGTTTCTCCTGTCCTGACAGTTGTTTCTCCTGTCCAAACAGTTGTTTCTCCTGTCCTGGCAGTTGTTTCTCCTGTCATGACAGTTGTTTCTCCTGTCATGACAGTTGTTTCTCCTGTCCTGACAGTTATAGAGCAATTTTGTGCTCCCTCTCATCTAATTCAGAATCACTTGGATTACAGAGAACTGAATAAACCTGTCAGACTCTGTTTTCCAAGTTGGCAGAGGAGTTGACTCCTTTCCTCTCACAATATGTGTTGATAAGTGTGGTTAAATAAAAGCACAAGTGCCAGGGAAGAAGAATATGTATTGGGTATTGCTGACAGATTGTTCCAGAGCGCATCCAGTAACCACAGAAAGAATAATACAGGTTAGCGTTTTTCATCATGAATCTTGTTCTGGAGGCAGTTCTGCAGTTGTCACTAGCTAGCACAGCAACAAAGTCATAAAACCATAACATTTTAATCCTAACACTAACCTTAACCACACTGCTAACTCTGACGCCTAAACCTGACCTTAGATTAAGACCAAACGGCAAATCTTAGTATTCATGATTTTTTACAATATAGACAATTGTGACCTTGCAGCTGCCCAATCTAAGGGGAAATGGCTCAGTTTTGTCTCCAGGGCAAAACTCATGAAAGTAAACGTCAACCTGCAGAACATACAAAGCTGATTGGCTTGTGGAGTGGTACATGATGTTTAAGGATCACTACAGTGCAATACCTCTTTTCACTCAAATACCAGTGCCAGACACCACAGTAGCACATAATAACAGTTTTGTCTTCCGTGCTACATTTTTGACAGTCCTACAGTAATAACCATCTGTGAGATGAAGAAGATATTTATCATTTCCAGATTTTGCCAATATCCAACCAACCAAACTGCAGTTATGTTCTTGAACCACTTGAGTTCAAGAGTATCTCTGTCTACGGAGAACTGAAACACCACTGTGACTAGTGTCAGGGGTCTTGCTCTGACAAGGCTGGGAAGCTGAGACAAACACGTCCTGCCAAAAGCCACATATGTCCATCTCTGTGATACCACATGACATGTCCCATCACAGTTTAAACATGCACTGGTGTGAGAGAAAGAGAGAGAGAGAAGTGGGGAAAGAGAGAGAATTCCATAGAGAATACTTCAACAGGAACAGATGGGGGCCGTCAGGGACGAGGAGATTGGAGGGGCGTGGTAAAAAGAGAGCTTGTAGTCCGTTAGCCTGTCCTATCTTGGCGGCCGGCCGGCCAGCGTTACAGCTAGGCACCATGACAAATGTGCAGCTTGTCGCAGAGCGTAGACTCCACCACAGCTGACAAATCACTGACCTTCTCTTACTTTCCAACACACACACACAATATATGGGATTAACACCACCTCATCTCAGCTTTGAAAAGTTCCAGTTTTTTTCAGGAGTTCATAAATATTCCCTTTGGGTGCCTCATTTTTCTTCAAACTGCGAACTGCCAACCTCCTTACGGTAAACCAATCAGTAAATCCCACGTGAAGGGGAAAGTGTAGTCATGGTTTTTCCTGCTACATTAAATGAGTTTAGGGGGCAGTGGAGCGTGTCATTCAGACCTCGTTTCAGGACTGTGGCACCCGTTGTGACAAACTACGATAACCGCATTTAGCAGTTCTGCATCATATGGTTTCTTTACCTGTTGACTGTCAAACTAAGGGCCAGTCGGCCAGACATTGCAGGCAAACACAGACGTGCATGCACAAACGGACTCACATACAATTCTCTGAGAGTCAAAGGAGTTAAAAAATCTATGTCTATGTCCATGAAGGTGTTGATTTTTGTAAATGGGCACCAGGTAGACTAGCAGTTAAGAACGTTGGGCCAGTTACCTAACGGTTGCAGTTTCTAACGCCGAGCCGATTAGGTGACAAATCTGCCGATGTGCCCATGAGCAAGGCACTTAACCCTAATTGCTCCTGTAAATCGCTCTGGATAAGAGTGTCTGCTAAATGACACATTTTTAGGGTGTGCATGTACCAAAGACTGCACAAAGAATAGGGCGGCACTAAATTGGCCCAGCGTCATTGCGGCTTAGGGTTTGGCAGGAGTAGGCCTGTTATTGTAAATAAGAATTTGTTCTTAAATAAAGGTTAGATAAAAAAAAAAATACAAATAAAATAGGTGTACTACAGCCGCCTCTCACCGCCTCCATGCCCTGGAGCTGCTGCTGTCAAGACCACGATGGATCTGGGGCAACTCTACAGCTTTTAATTAGGCAGTAAGAGAAAACAACCTCATCTGTCTGATGTGATGACGTGAAGCTGGCACAAACATCTCCCACTTCTGAGAGGCTGTGTTATGGTGCAAACAAATGAGGAATCACCACATGTACTGTACGTTGATTGGGCAGTGTTGGGTAAATAATGGTGTCGACGTGTATTTGTCCACGAACTGCACCTTGGCTCCTCTCAACCTTTGAATGAAAACAAACTGGTCATTATTCTAGTTGAGGCAGACAAATTAATGTTAATTCCTGACTTGAGTTTAACGGGATAATCGTGGTCTTAACTGGAGCATAGCCTTTCCATAGACTGCAGTCGGCCAACACAGATGACCAGACTTCCGTGTGTGTGCTAATATCATAGTGAGTGTCTGACATGGCCTCAAACTCAAATTACTGGGCTGTTCAAAGAAGTGTAATCCAACTCTATACCACAAGTGTGCTTTCTCATTCCCAGTTCTCTCCCAAAATGTGTTGGTCTATAAACATTTATTTTCTGGAAAAGTCATTTGTTTGTCCATGGGTCATGACTCGACTAATACGCCACAATACCACAATGTCAAACACAATGTCATTTCTATGTTCAGAATTTCAATGTCTAGAATTTTTTTTTTTCAATACTCACGCAATCGTTAAGCAATGTTGTTGGTCTGATGGTGTTTGTGTAACCGAGTTAATGGTATACCCATTATATGACTCTTATAGTGTTTACACAGGCTGTGGTTATTTCTACATATATTCTGTGAACCAAAACCTAATGACTAATATTCAAATATGGCCTATAAACATGTACTTGCTAGGAACCTCTCCATCATTTCCAGTTGGAAAACACACAGACAAGTTGTTTTGCTTGTATGTCAGTCACCATCTGATCTGGAGTCAGGCTGAAACAAACAGCACAGCAGACACTATCACCCCTCTCCAGACTTTTCTCTCCCTTTGCACCTTCTCTCGCTCCCACAGATCTGTGCTTGTCGTTTGGGGGACATGTGTATGCAAATCTGAGGAACACAGACTGAATATTCACAGTCAGATGAGAGTCCTCAGATAAACCAACTCACGTCCTCAATCTGTACAACATTGTTTAGAGGAGATGGAAATGAGCCTGTGTGAAAAAAAACATGGCAGGCGTCTGGCCAACTTCTCTAATGATCTTCTCTCTGTAGGAGTGGATCAATACCGTAGCTTAGTTACCAGAGGCTGTGCCAACACCTTGATGATGTCTGCTACAACGTGTCCACAGATAGATGGTGCAACCACAAAGGGGCCATAAAGAGACAGGCTAAATCGTCAGTCTTACACAACTAGCCATGTTCTCTCACTGGACTAACTTTAGGCAGGGAACATTGGTTCACAGTTAGGTAAGAGTTATCGTTTTGTCCGTGGAATCGCTTTGATTTCCCCAGAGAGACGTTGAAAGGAGATCACTGAGCTCTGTACAAGTGCTTCAAATGACTGTGTGGATTATTTGTGGTATCATCATGTTTGGCTAAAACAAGTTAGTTATGGATCAGTGTTTCAAGACAACACTATCTCACTAAAAAGGACAATTAATCTTCTTTGCCAGCAAGAGGAGGATGGTATTCCCCTTCAGAGTTTCTTCCTACAAGCTTGTCCTTGGCACTGTCTCCTTGGTTTACTATTTAGGGATTTTAAGGGTTGTGAGAAAATAAACCTATTTCACCTGAGGGAAGGAGTGAGTGGGAGTCGAAATTCCAAAGTGATCCTGAAAGATTTACAATGTGAGAATTCAGTGTCTCCCCACTTTGACCGATAAATCATATGTTTACACTGTCCCCATGGAATGCGTAGATTGCACAGGAGGTTGGTGGCACCTGAACTGGGGAGGACGGGCTCGTGGTAATGATTGGAGCGGAATCAGTGGAATGTTATCAAACACATCAAACCAATGGTTTCCATGTGTTTGACGCCGTTCCAGCCATTATTTTGAGCTGCATCCACTGGTAGAATCAATGGTAAAGCATTTAAGGATAAGGGTTTCTAACTCTGTGACTCTGTTGCGATACATCTCCTTTCCACCCATCTACATGGAATAGAGGTTGTCCATTGTTAGGACTACACCGCAATCTTCCCTCAACTCTAAATATGTCTGATGACTATATGACCCTGTGTAAACCTGAAGAATAAGATCACCTCATGCTGTCCAACTCTGTCACATGACCAAATCAAGACTTGTATTCACTTGATATGCTGCCAGAGGGCCCTGAGATTAATGTCAGGGTAATTATAGGCCATAAAACTATTCAGAAAGTTTCATAAGGTTTTCCCTTGTAACTCCTTTAACCATATAATATTGTCAGAGAGGGATTTCCTGTCCAATCCTACTGGCTTTCAGAGAGATATCTATCATTCATACAACTTCTGACAGCATCATTACTCAATGATATACTACTGAACTACTGAACCCAAAACGATACACACTGAAATTCATACACATTGAAATTCATGCATTTCATATAACTCATATGGAAATCATATCTGGTGTTCATCTAGTGTCTTAGTGAACCTTAAATAGCAGCCTACTTTTCCCTGACAATATCACCATTATTCCACATGCGTCTGTCCAGCACTTGTGCAACCCGCTGAGTTTCAATTTATTACTTGGCAAGCTCATCTCAGTTTTCACTCTCAATGGATCAAGTGTCAGATAGACACTCTCAATGGATCAAGTGTCAGATAGACACTCTCAATGGATCAAGTGTCAGATAGACACTCTCAATGGATCAAGTGTCAGATAGACACTCTCAATGGATCAAGTGTCAGATAGACACTCTCAATGGATCAAGTGTCAGATAGACACTCTCAATGGATCAAGTGTCAGATAGACACTCTCAATGGATCAAGTGTCAGATAGACACTCTCAATGGATCAAGTGTCAGATAGACACTCTCAATGGATCAAGTGTCAGATAGACACTCTCAATGGATCAAGTGTCAGATAGACACTCTCAATGGATCAAGTGTCAGATAGACACTCTCAATGGATCAAGTGTCAGATAGACACTCTCAATGGATCAAGTGTCAGATAGACACTCTCAATGGATCAAGTGTCAGATAGACACTCTCAATGGATCAAGTGTCAGATAGACACTCCCAATGGATTAAGTGTCAGATAGACACAAAAGCACTAGAGAAAACAGAGAGAAATTATTAAAATAATTATTATAATTATTTGACACTCTTGACATTCATCTTCAGGTTGATGCAGCTCTATGTGAAATCAGTGTCTGATATTAAACCTGACACAGTTGACCCAGATATGAATACAGGTTGTTCCATGGACCAACGCCTAAGGCTTGCTTCCTTCTCTTATCCTGATTCCAATAAACAAAGATGGCTGAACCCTAGTCCATATATAATCAGCACAAATGGTTACATTTCAGCCAAAACATCTGAAGGAGATGCTAAAGCTTCAGCCTACAGTTTGTGTTTACCAAAGAACAGTGATATAACTTGAAACATGATGTGAGTTGTGAGTCATCAGAGGGCCAGGGGGCAGGTCACAAATTCAACCAAGGCATGAAATGCAACAAAAGACAAAGTGGGTCTCTCCACACACCCCTATCAAGGCCTACCAGATCCCTCCCCCTCTGCCACACAATCACCTCACAGAATCACCCTACAGAATCACCCTTCATTATCACCCCATAGATCACCCTACACAATCACCCTATGGAATCACTCCACAGAATCACCCCACAGGATCACCCTACAGAGTCAACCCACAAAATCACCCTACAGAATCACGCTACAAATTCACCCCACAGAATCACTCCACACAATCACCCCACAAAGTCACCCCATAGAATCACCACAAATAATCACCCCCACATAATCACCCTACAGATTCACCCGACAGAATCACCCTACAGAATCACCTCGCACAATCACCCCACATTGTCACCCTACAGAATCACCCTACAGATTAACCTCACACAATCACCCCACATAATCACCCCATATAAACACCCTACTGACTCACCCTACAGAATCACCCCATAGAATCCCACCAAAGAATCACACCAAAGAATCACCCTACTGACTCACCCTACAGATTCACCCTACAGACTCACTCCACATAATCACCCCATAGAGTCACCCCACAGAATCACCCCACAGAATCACCCCACAGAATCACCCTACTGACTCACCCTACAGATTCACCCTACAGACTCACTCCACATAATCACCCCATAGAGTCACCCCACAGAATCACCCCACAGAATCACCCTACAGAATCACCCCACATAAAGACCCTACAGAACCACTCTACAGAACCACCCTAGAGAATCACCCTACATAATCACCCTTCAGAATCACCCCATAGAATCACACTACAGAATCACTCCACACAATCACCCCACATAATCACTCTACAGAGTCACCCCACAAAATTACCCTACAGAATCACCCCAGAGAATCACCCCACAAAATCACCCTACAGAATCACCCCACATAATCACCCCACAGAATCACCCCATAGAATCACCCTACAGAATCACCCTACATAAAGACCCTACAGAACCACCCTACATAATCACCCCACAAAATCACCCTTCAGAATCACCCCATAGAATCACATTACAGAATCACTCCACATAATCGCCCCACACAATCACCCCACAGAATCACCCCACAGAGTCACCCTACAGTCACCCCACAAAATTACCCTACAGAATCACCCCAGAGAATCACCCCACAAAAATCACCCTACAGAGTCACCCCACAGAATCACCCCACAGAATCACCCCACAGAATCACCCCACAAAATCACCCTACAGAATCACCCCACAGAATCACCCTACAGACCCACCTACATAATCAACCCACAAAATCACCCTTCAGAATCACCCCATAGAATCACATGACAGAATCACTCCACATAATCGCCCCACACAATCACCCCACAGAATCACCCCACTGAGTCACCCTACAGTCACCCCACAAAATTACCCTACAGAATCACCCCAGAGAATCACCCCACAAAAATCACCCTACAGAAATACCCCACAGAATCACACTACAGAATCACTCCACACAATCACCCCACAGAGTCACCCTACAGAGTCACCCCACAAAATTACCCTACAGAATCACCCTTCAGAATCACCCCATAGAATCACACTACAGAATCACCCTACAGAGTCACCCCACAGAATCACCCCACATAATCACCCCAGAGAATCACCCCACAAAATCACCCTACAGAATCACCCCACAGAATCACCCTACAGGCTCACCCTACTGAATCACCCAAATGTATTAGTGTCAGGTGACTGGCTGGATGGAGGCAGAGTACTAACATGCCGAGGGATATTGCATTACCATCTGCTAGGTCTCAACACATCGAGACAAAACGAACCAAATCAAGTGCATTTTTTGGAGGAAAATCACCATGCCGTCCTTGAAAGTAGAGAGCATCAAAATGGGTCACGCACCATACTGTCTCTAATGCAATCCTTCATACTTTGTTGCAGTAAATCAGTATAGCATATGAGACATAGACAACATTTTGTTACATTCATGTATTTAAAGAGAAGGGCTTTAGGAGAGGAAAATGCATGTCACGGTATTACACATCTGGTGTTAATATGTCCAGTACTGCCTTTATGTGGTGTGGGACTATTTTAGTCCTGTTTCCACTTTTATCCTACAGCAGTAGTATATTATCCACGCCATGCAGGTCTGGTAGCAGCATTAGGGATGTGGCCGTGGGACTAGAGAACACACAGCCAGCAGGAAAATAACATGGAACTAGACAAACATGCTTAGCTTGGCCTTATAAAAATGCACTGTTAAAATGATGGGAAACTGCTGAAGCATACCAGTATATGTATGAAGCATTACATCTGGTTCCATAGGTGACGTTACCAGATGGGGCTTCTCAGCTGTAGCTGCAACTAATGGATATTTGAGTAACATACAACTGATGGAGAGAAGAACAAATGTGATTGGATGATGCATCTTCACATAGGCCAACATTAGCTGTGCTAGTATAGTGTTGCTGATTTTGTCAAACAAATACATGAAATAATACATTTTGTTGTTTGGTCCTTTGTATTTCAACTTCCTGTGCCACGTTTTTGATCGCACTCTGAATGATCATAAATCTGTTTTTATTCACACTCGTAATTTTATTAGCCACACAACTGCAGGGAAGATTGGCCACAACAAAAGCCTCATTTAATTTAGCCTCTTTTCAAAATTAAGACACAAAGGGAGAGTGGGGCACAATAACAGAAGCCTTGTCTCTTTCCAGATTTCCAATTAGTAGATTAATTAAAGAGGGCAATTTGTGTTTGAGTCTGCAGCTCCACTGCCAGTCTTCATCAACTATGATTAGCCTCAGCGCAGCACCACTGTTGTTCTCACCAGATTTGGCTCTGGTTCCACTACACTCTCTGGCAACTCTGACTTATACTTTCCATGATCCCCTGAAGTACCCTTCAGCACCCACCCTCAGCACCCTGCAGTTCGCTGCAGCACCTCCAGCACATTGCAGCACTCTTCAGCACCCTCCATCTCCCTTCAGCACCCTGAAAAGCACCCTCCAGCCACCTTCAGTACTCTCCAGTACCCTTCAGCACCCACCCTCAGCACCCTGCAGTTTGCTGCAGCACCCTCCATCCCCCTTCAGCACCCTGAAAAGCACCCTCCAGCAACCTTCAGTACTCTCCAGCACCCTTCAGTACTCTCCAGCACCCTTCAGTACTCTCCAGTACCCTGCAGCCTGCTCCATATTTTGTACAGATTGCAGTGTCAGAGATGGTTTTGTGTGTCTAGATTGAGACTGCACAGTACAGGAAATTCCAAGTACTTATAAACCACATATTTGATCATATATAGAGTTACCTCCATGGTGTTCTCACTGGCTTTTCCAGAAATATCTTTCTGAAAACATGAGTAACCACAAAAGAGAGGAATCAAGAACATGTACACATGACAACAGGCCTTAGACTACACCCCTCAGGAGAGGTGTGATAGTAGTGGTGAGAATGCAGAACTGTTTATCATTAGGGTTGTGTCCCATGCTCCATACTGAATTCTTCATCCCTTATTCCCCTTTTGTAATGTCAGAACACATTGACTTCAAGCGGAAACAAATTCTCCACTCTGTTTATATGTTGTTTGGAAACAGCTGGGTTTAATATCTCCCCTGACATGTGGCACAGGGTCAAAAAACCCTAATAGCCGACTCAGAGTTAACATGGTATGTTGTGAGTGTGAAGAGTGTGGTTAGTGTGCCGGTGCTGATGGTCGAGGCAGCAGGGGGTATTGTTGTGAGGAAATGTTTGAGTGTAGATGCTGTGTCAGCGTACGGGTTGGCGGATGACGCACAGACCTCCCTGGTTCACTACATCACCAGGCAACCTCTCACACAGCTAGACTGGGCCTTTGTACAACGCAGGACGCCATTGGAGTAAACACAAGGAAGCCATACTGTCAACATCTAGACCAAAATGAATAGGTTGTTACAGGCCCCGTATCGATATTGTTACATATAAAGCAGTGTCACAGAGGTTCACTGGGTCTAACCTACGTGGGCACATCTGTGGGATGCATGTGGACAAATAGCGTGACCAGCAGTGTCACTGTTGGTTAACAACAGCCTATCGTAAAGTGTAAAGTCCTCTGGTTAGGGGAGGTGTGAGGCCTCTCTGACCAATTATCACTTCATCAGGGGATAAATATGGCACTGCGGGGCCCCGTGGCCATAGCAGGGCCACAGCACATTGTGCCTGTGATGCTGAACAGTCTGTCCTGGCTTTGGTGTGGTTGGATGGAGCTCTGCTGTCAGCTGCTGTCGGCCTGTTGGAGAGCCCACGCAATGGTGGTATATTTGAGGATAAACTCAGCGCTTCATCAGCTCAAGTGGTAATGAAAGAACTGACATCCTGTCTTTTAAGGAGAAGAACAAACACTGAGATGTTCACATTTAGCCTGCTCTTCAACAGTGACAATCCCAAATAGCTCTGGCATATCTAATGAACTCAAGTTTAAATGTATATCGTAATAGTCACAAGTTATATTCCTTCTAAGACATCATAGATGTCAATTGATTGAAATAAGGTGGTAATGATAATGATACTGGTATAGCCTAGTCAGTTAGAATGTTTATCATTGTCACAGCTGTGACTCTGGCCCTTCTGCCCCATCCACCCAGCCTCTGGTAATTAGTTCAGGACTGTTTCTCCACAGGATATCCAACTGTCATCTTCAATAAGTCTCAAATCAGAGAGTGTCAGAGTGTCAGTCATTAGCATACCATTATCACCTTTTTCGAACTAATTTTCTAGTTCACCTAGGCTCTTTTTAGCCGTCTCATCTGTCTGTTCTAGGGCGACACCACTCTGGCTAATTTCTTATTTACTCACACAAAATATTTCCCTCTCAAGTTTAATTTTAGTCACTCTAAATTTGACAGCAGTCGGAAAGACAACAGTATCCCATGTCCCAGAAACCCAGGTCTACACCAGGGTCTGTGTTAAGACCACTACTGTCCCTAGTGTTAGAAACTGAGAAATGTATGTGAAGTAGCACAGAGAATTTTATAGGTCACGGGAAACGTATAATGTTTGATTCCAGATGTGGAAACCAGAATGTTTATGTGTGCAAATGTTTGCTAGTCTGAGTGTTTGAAATGATGTCACCAGAGCAAACTAAGTAGCATGCAAATAAGAGACTTAAACTTCAAGGGACGGTCTCATCTGATTTTTAACCTCTTAAGACCTTGAATGTCCCCTGACCTCTAGAGTTCCTGAGAATCCCAGAAAACCCAGCCTCAGCTCCGCCCTGAGGCCTTTCAGAGCCTAGTGTTTATGTGCTGTGTCCGATCTGCGCTGTCCACCTGCTTTTTCACTTCCCCTGGCAAAAAAGTTTCAATTCCTCTCATAATTCACAACCTGCAATGTCCTTTTCCACCCAATAAAACCTTGATACTCAAAAGAGCCTTTCTCAGAACAACATTAAAACAGAGACAATAATCTATAATGAACAATATGAAGCAAAACAGCTGCATACAAATAGACTCTAATTCTGAGCTGCTTGCATTAATTAGATACAGGTTTATTTTTGCACATGTTCATTGGGATGGACAGAGTTAGAGAGAAAGAGGGAATACGGTGTCTACAATTCTGTACACTGCAGTGAATTAAAGATGCAGATAGCATCTACCAGGATGGATGCCTGCAAACCCTGTCCCCCCTCCTCCACCCCTGGCCCATGATAGTCCACCCATCCCTTCGACCGCCCGCCCCTTTGACCTTGTGAGAGGTACAGTAATTGAGATTTTCAGCTCATTGTTACCTAATTAAAAAGTGTTTAAACCTTCTGGAGCCTTGAGGAGAGAGAGAGAGAGAGAGAGAGAGCAAGAGAGAGAGAGAGAGGGAGAGAGAGAGGGTAGAGAGAGAGAGAGAGAGAGAAGCGAAGAGAGAGAGAGAGAGAGAGAGAGAGAGAGAGAGAGAGAGAGAAGAGAAGAGAGAGAGAGAGAGAAGAGAAGAGAAGAGAAAGAGAGAAGAGAAAGAGAGAAGAGAAAGAGAGAGCAAGAGAGAGAGAGAGAGGGTAGAGAGAGAGAGGGGGTAGAGAGAGAGAGAGAGAAGAGAGAGAGAGAGAGAGAAGAGTGTGAAAGAGGGAGGCAATGGAGAGAAAGCAGTGGACTTGAAATATGACCTCTACAGGAAAATATAGAAAGCATCTGGTTCCCAATTCTAATTACCAGCTGTATTAGTCACTGTGTGTGTGTGTGTGTGTGTGTGTGTGTGTGTGTGTGTGTGTGTGTGTGTGTGTGTGCCTGTTTGTGTGTGCCTTTTTGTGTGTGTGTGTGTGCGAGAGAGTACATGAGTGTGTGTGTGTGCGAGAGAGTACATGAGTGTATGTGTGTGAGCCATTGGCAGAACAGAACCAACTTATTTCCAAATACAGATGATCATCATAATGATTCAATCAATGATAATTGCTATGTACAACATTTGTCATTACTTTGCATGCTCCTCTGCACCGAACACAGAGAGGCCTTCAGCCTTTTAAAATAACAGCCAGATTCAGGGCTGAGGGTTGGGCTGTGAGCAGAGCAACTAACAGGGATGAGAGAGGATCTGTGGTCCCAACATCTAAGCCCCAGCTGGCCTCTGACCCTAACCCAACCACAACACTCAGAGCACAGCTCATCATCATCACTCTCTTATTTAACCAACACTGCTACAACAGATACAACTTCCCCATACATACATCAATGTTGTCATACAGTGGGGCAAAAAAGTATTTAGTCAGCCACCAATTGTGCAAGTTCTCCCACTTAAAAAGATGAGAGAGGCCTGTAAATTTCATCATAGGTACACTTCAATTATGACAGACAAAATGAGAAAAAAAATCCAGAAAATCACATTGGATTTTTAATGAATATATTTACAAATTATGGTGGAAAATAAGTATTTGGTCAATAACAAAAGTTTATCTCAATACTTTGTTATATACCCTTTGTTGGCAATGACAGAGGTCAAACATTTTCTGTAAGTCTTCACAAGGTTTTTACACACTGTTGCTGGTATTTTGGCCCATTCCTCCATGCAGATCTCCTCTAGAGCAGTTATGTTTTGGGGCTGTTGCTGGGCAACACGGACTTTCAACTCCCTCCAAAGATTTTCTATGGGGTTGAGATCTGGAGACTGGCTAGGCCACTCCAGGACCTTGAAATGCTTCTTACGAAGCCACTCCTTCGTTGCCCGGGCGGTGTGTTCGGGATCATTGTCATGCTGAAAGACCCAGCCACGTTTCATCTTCAATGCCCTTGCTGATGGAAGGAGGTTTTCACTCAAAATCTCCCGATACATGGCCCCATTCATTCTTTCCTTTACACGGATCAGACGTCCTGGTCCCTTTGCAGAAAAACAGCCCCAAAGCATGATGTTTCCACCCCCATGCTTCACAGTAGGTATGGTGTTCTTTGGATGCAACTCAGCATTCTTTGTCCTCCAAACACGACGAGTTGAGTTTTTACCAAAAAGTTATATTTTGGTTTCATCTGACCACATGACATTCTCCCAATCTTCTTCTGGATCATCCAAATGCTCTCTAGCAAACTTCAGACGGGCCTGGACATGTACTAGCTTAAGCAGGGGGACACGTCTGGCACTGCAGGATTTGAGTCCCTAGCGGCGTAGTGTGTTACTGATGATAGGCTTTGTTACTTTGGTCCCAGCTCTCTGCAGCTCATTCACTAGGTCCCCCCGTGTGGTTCTGGGATTTTTGCTCACCGTTCTTGTGATCATTTTGACCCCACGGGGTGAGATCTTGCGAGGAGCCCCAGATTGAGGGAGATTATCAGTGGTCTTGTATGTCTTCCATTTCCTAATAATTGCTCCCACAGTTGATTTCTTCAAACCAAGCTGCTTACCTATTGCAGATTCAGTCTTCCCAGCCTGGTGCAGGTCTACAATTGTGTTTCTGGTGTCCTTTGACAGCTCTTTGGTCTTGGCCATAGTGGAGTTTGGAGTGTGACTGTTTGAGGTTGTGGACAGGTGTCTTTTATACTGATAACAAGTTCAAACAGGTGCCATTAATACAGGTGGAGGACAGAGGAGCCTCTTAAAGAAGAAGTTACAGGTCTGTGAGAGCCAGAAATCTTGCTTGTTTGTAGGTGACCAAATACTTATTTTCCACTATAATTTGCAAATAAATTCATTAAAAATCCTACAATGTGATTTTCTGGATTTTGTTTCTAATTTTGTCTGTCATAGTTGAAGTGTACCTATGATGAAAATTACAGGCCTCTCTCATCTTTTTAAATTGGAGAACTTGCACAATTGGTGGCTGACTAAATACGTTTTTGCCCCACTGTATATAGGATGGCAGTGCCGTTTGATAATGTTGTTAAATAGTCCTGGTCCTGGAGTGCCAAAGGCACTTCATGTTTTTGATTCAACTGACTTGGAAGACCAGGTGTTGAATTTAGGCAATCACTGAACTGATCAATTAGCTTGGTTGGCCAGGTGTGGTGCCTAGTCCGGTAAGATGAGGGGTGGTGGTGTGTGTCTATTTGTGGTGGACAGCTGGTACACAATGTCTAATATTAAGGTAGTCTTGAGGTATTACTCGCTTGAGGTAGAGTACCTCATGATAAGCTGTAGTACACACTATCTACCTAGAGAGTTATCTATTTAACACCGACACTGGCACTAAGACCGCACTCATTGAGGGGTATAAGGCCATAAGCAAACAAGAAAATGCTCCTCCAGAAGTGGAGCTGCTAGTGGCCGGGGACTTTAATGCAGGCAAACTTAAATCCGTTTTACCTAATTTCTACCAGCATGTCACAGGTGCAACAAGAGGAAAAAATAATCTAGACAATATTTACTCCACATACAACGCTTTCCCTCACCCTCTATTTGTAAAATCTAACTATAATTATATCCTCCTGTTTCCTGCTTACAAGCAAAAACTAAACTAAGTGTTCAGATGACACGGATGCTAAGCTACACAACTGTTTTGCTAGCACAGACTAGAATATGTTCTGGGTTTCAGCCAATGACATTGAGTATACCACCTCAGTCACCGGCTTCATCAATAAGTACATTAACGTCACTGTTTCCACAGTGACCATACGTACATATCCCAACCAGAAGCCATGGATTACAGGCAACATCCGCACAAGCTAAAAGCTAAAGGCTAGAGCTGACGCTCTTCAAGGAGCGGGACATTAATCCGGACGCTTATAAGAAATCCCACTATGCCCTCAGAGGAACCATCACAAAGCAAACTATTACGGACTACATCACTACCTAGTATGGCAACTGCTCAGCATCCGACCGTGAGGCGCTGTAGAGGGTAGTGCGCACAGCCCAGTACATCACTATGGCCAAGCTTCCTGCCATCCAGGACCTATATACTAGGCGGTGTCAGAAGAAGGCCCAAAAAATGATCAGACTTTAGTCACCCAAGTCATGGATTGTTCTCACTGCTACCGCACAGCAAGTGGTACCTGTTCGTCCAAAAGGCTCCTTAACAGCTTCTATCCTCAATCCATAAGATTACTGAACAATTAATCAAATAACCCGGTACCGGTACCCCCTGTCAATTTAGTAAATAGTTTCTTAACTCTATTTTCTTAAAACTGCATTGTTGATTAAGAGCTTGTTTATTTCACCTTTATTTAACCAGGTAGGCAAGTTGAGAACAAGTTCTCATTTACAATTGCGACCTGGCCAAGATAAAGCAAAGTAAGTATGCATTTCACAGTAAGGTCTACCTTACCTGTTGTAATCAGTGCATGTGACAAATACAATTTGATTTGATTTAGTTGGAACAAATCCTGCAGTAGCTGCGTCACTCCAGGAACAGTGTTGTCTACCTGTGTCTTATAGAGTGTATGTAAGGCATTGATGGACAAAATAATAATAATGTGAAATATAAAGTATCTGGTACGTATACTGTGAGGGGGTTGAATTGGATACATATCCAGCTAATTGAACAGAGGGTGTCTATTTAAAAGTCTATTGAAAGAGCATCACTAACCACAAGCAGTAGCAATGTGACACGGACATGTCTGATAGTGGACAAGTGTCAGAGTCTCATACTGACCTGGATAAATGTCCTTGGAGAAACATTTCCCTGCCTGCTGAGCCAGGCTGTCAAGGCTCAATTTTCACCCGCACCCGCACACACACCCGCACCCGCACCCGCACACACACAAACACACACACACACACACACACACACACACACACACACACACACACACACACACACACACACACACACACACACACACACACACACACACACACACACACACACACACACACACGCACACGCACACGCACACGCACACGCACACACACACACACGCACACACGGAAAGACGGTGAGTCCACTCCAGTTTACAGCAATTATCTCTCAGTCCTTTAGCAGAATGTTAACCCTCCCTGTAGGAAGAAAGGGGAGATGAGAGAGGAGCGATATCAGCTCATAAAAGCCACACAGGCTCCATTCCTCAACTCTGCTTCCCTTCCTCGTAAAAAGCAATTCCCATCTGTGGTAAATCAGTTGACTTTCATAAGACTCTCTCTCTCTTCTATCTTTCTATCTCTCCTCCTCTGTCCCTCCTCTATCCCTCCTCCTGTATCCCTCCTCCTCTATCCCTCCTCCTCTATCTCTCCTCCTCCTTGGAGGGCTCGCCAGGCCAGACAGGTATATCTGTCTCTTATTGGCATGGTGGGAAAGAACAGTGTAAATCTGCTCTAAATCCCTAATCTGGCTGGTCCATCACAGGGATGAGGTGGTGTCACGCAGTAGAAATAGCCCTGCTGTGGAAACAAAGACGTCCTCTCGCCCTTCTCCATAGGATGCAGCCTATATCACTCATCCCCACAGCTTTGGGGGCCCCCAGATAGCATATGAACACACCATAAGCCATGATTTCTTTTTTTGAATTACAAGCAATTAGCTTTCAAACTGCTAAATGTTCTCTTAGCCTCATGGCAAAATGTGTGGAATAGCAATCTACTGTGAAACAGAACAAGAGGAGACAACTCAGTCACCAGAAACAAAGCTGTGTTTTATTTATCACACACACACTAACATCCTCTCGCTTCCTGGCCTCCAGCGCACTCTGGGTCTAGGCCTGCAGTGTGTGTGTGTGTGTGTGCCTGTTTGTGTGTGTGTGTGTGCCTGTGTGTGTGTGTGCCTGTCTGTGCCTGTGTGTGTGTGCCTGTGTGTGCGTGTGTGTGCGTGTGTGTGTGTGTGTGTGTGTGTGTGTGTGTGTGTGTGTGTGTGTGTGTGTGTGTGTGTGTTTATCTGCTATAGTGTGTGTGTGTGCCTTGCCCAGCTGAGAGCTCCTCTCTGCCCTGTCAGAGAAGATTTACTCCCAGGTAATAATGGCTGAGTTTCTCGAATGACATTATCACTTTTTATGGGCAAGCTGTGCTCATGCATATCATTACCGCCGTCTTTCACAGGGCACTGCCAAATGGAACGTTTATTCATGTACATCTTTACACATCCAGCTACTAAATGATGAAGAGACACAAACCCACTGGACACTGAAAGACGTTCTGCAGGACCATGGTTATTGCAGTTACCTATACAGATGTCAATATTTAAGCATGTAGCGACAACAGAACACAGTGAAACTTTAAACCTTGGCATGAAACACAGGCCTGCCCTTCTCAGTACATCGTTGTAATCCTCAACTGCAGCCATCTGTACTTTTTACGATGGGAGTTAGCAGAATTAGTCTTGCACATGTGCATTAATATTCATCGGTGTGTGATTCTCTTCTGTCTCAGGTCAGTGAGAGGTGTTTGATTGTCTTCTGTCTCTGGTCAGAGAGGTGAGGGGTCAGGTAAGATATGAAACACAGACTGATAAATCACACCAGACAAGACCAGGGTCCCTAATTTACTACTATAAAACCCACATGGTACCAATAGCTTTGACTGGCAGAGAGTACACCTACTTTTAGTGTGTGTGTGTGTGTGTGTGTGTGTGTGTGTGTGTGTGTGTGTGTGTTTAATTATATGAGCTCTATCACAACCCTGTGACTCTCAGATCAATTCAGTGTCTATCAATGAATTCTCTGAGAGTCCCTTCCACATTTCAACTGAAATCCTTTATAGCAAAGACACACACAGGATAACACAGCACAGGCATAACTAATCGTTCAGCTTTGTCTCCTAAAACATGTTATTTTCTAAAACTCAGAACCATAAACCAATCCTCCATATCAACAGGCATATATCAAATCCATCCTATCTTGACAAGATCACAGAGACACATTGACTGGCACACAGACATTGTGGAGCCAAGAGATCCGCGCTTGACCTCTCCCCTCTCTCAGATGACTGCAAACCCCGCCACAGTATTATACAAAAACATTCTGATGAGATGTAACTTACAAACATATCATGAATATAAAACATCTTACCTATGTTACCAACCAATTCTGATTATTCCCCAACATTGTGTGTGTGTGTGTGTGTGTGTGTGTGTGTGTGTGTGTGTGTGTGTGTGTGTGTGTGTGTGTGTGTGTGTGTGTGTGTGTGTGTGTGTGTGTGTGTGTGTGTGTGTGTGTGTGTGAAGTGAAAGACAGAACCTGTGAGAATTTACTTTTGAACAAACTCTTGGTTTTACAGCCATAGCAAAAACTATTTTCTCATTCTAAGATGAAATCACAGGAGAGGTGATAGGGACTGTGAGCCACTCAGACAGAAAGAACTTCAGAATGAAAAGTGAAACCCCATTACTTCCAACCACACGACAGCTAACACATCTCCAAACTGCAGACTCACAGCAGCTCTTTGCCCTAGTCACTGGGCCATCAGACAGGGTGGACTGACTGACCTGACATGAAACACAACACTTCGGGACTGGAACCATACCAAGAAGTCATCAGCAAGGTACAGTTGAAGTCTGACGTTTACATACTGTCAGATGTGTGCATACTGGCGCACAATTTATTTAGGCAAAACGCGCAAAACAGTCACAAGAATAAAGTTTAACAATAGACATCTTCGTGAAAAATAACACAGAAAAAACAAGCCAGTCAGCCGCGTCAACAACACACACGTAACACAAACAATCCTACACAAAGAACATGATGGGGAACAGAGGAATAAATGCATGTAGATTGATTGGGGAATGAAAACCAGGTGTGCAGGACACAAGACAAAACAAATGGATACATGAAAAAGGGAGCGGCGATGGCTAGAAAGCCGGTGACGTTGACCGCCGAACGCCGCCCGAACAAGGTGTGGAGCCAACATCGGCGGAAGTCGTGACACATACACATAGATTGGAGTCATTAAAACCCGTTTTTCAACCACTCCACAAATTTCTTGTTAACAAACTTTAGTTTTGGCAAGTCGGGAAGGGCATCTACTTTGTGTCTTTCAAGGCCTATTTTCAAACTCAGTGCCTCTTTGCTTGACATCATGGGAAAATCAAAAGAAATCAACCAAGACCTCATGAAACAATTGTAGTCCTCCACAAGTGTTGGTTCATCATTGGGGGCAATTTCCAAATGGATGAGGGTACCACGTTCATCTGTACAAACAATAGTACGCAAGTATAAACACCATGGGACTATGCAGCCGTCATACCGCTCAGGAAGGTGCCGCGTTCTGTTTTCTAGAGATGAACGTACTTTGGTGCGAAAAGTATTGTGAAGATGCTGGAGGAAACATGTACAGAAGTATCTATATCCACAGTAAAACAAGTCTTATATCAACATAACCTGAAAGGCCGCTCAGCAAGGAAGAAGCCACTGCTCCAAAACCGCCATAAAAAATCCAGACCACGGTTGGGGACAAAGATCGTACTTTTTGTAGAAATGTCTTATGGTCTGATGAAAACAAATAGAACTGTTTGGCCATCATGACCATTGTTGTGTTTGGAGGAAAAAGGGGGAAGCTTGCAAGCCGAAGAACACTGTCACGCCCTGACCTTAGAGAACCTTTTACTTCTATATTTTGGTTAGGTAAGGGTGTGACTAGGGTGGGTAGTCTAGTTTTTTATTTTCTATGTTGGCCTGGTATGGTTCCCTATCAGAGGCAGCTGTCTATCGTTGTCTATGATTGGGGATCATATTTAGGCGGCCTTTTTTCCACCTGTTGTGTGTGTGATCTTGATTTTGTATTGTTGCTTTTTAGCCCTACAAAGCTGTACGTTTTGTTTGTTACTCTTTCTTGTTTTGTGCCGGTTATCATAAAAAAAAAAATTATTAACCTAACCCAAGCTGCATCTTGGTCCGACCATCCTTCCAACAACGATCGTTGCAAACACCATCCCAACCGTGAAGCACGGGGTGGCAGCATCATGTTGTGGGGGTGCTTTGCTGCAGGAGTGACTGGTGCACTTCAGAAAATAGATGGCATCACGAGGGAGGAAAAATACGTGGATATTTTGAAGCAACATTTAAATACATCAGTTAAAGCTTGGTCGCAAATGGGTCTTCCAAATGGACAATGACAACAAAGTAGTGGCAAAATGGCTTAAGGACAACAAAGTCAAGGTATAGGAGTGGCCATCACAAAGCCCTGACCTCAATCCTATAGAAAATGTGTGGGCAGAACTGAAAAAGCGTGTGTGAGCAAGGAGGCCTACAAACCTGACTCAGTTACACCAGCTCTGTCAGGAGGAATGGGCCAAAATTCCCCCAACTTATTGTGGGAAGCTTGTGGAAGACTACCTGAAACATTTGACCCAAGTTCAACAATTTAAAGGCAATGCTACCAAATACTAATTGAGTGTATGTAACCTTCTGACCCACTGGGAATGTGATGAAATAAATAAAAGCTGAAATAAATCATTCTCTTAACTATTATTCTGACATTTCACATTCTTAAAATAAAGTGGTGATCCTAACTGACCTAAAACAGGGCATTTTTACTAGAATTAAATGTCAGGAATTGTGAAGAACTGAGTTTAAATGTATTTGGCTAAGGTGTATGTAAACCTCTGACTTCAACTGTACATAAAATAAAGAAAATGTTTCCTGACATACAGAGAGAAACCAGTGCCAATATTTTGGAGGGAAAAACTCACATTTTACAAGCTCAGACAAGTAACTAAAAAGTGTGTCTTGTCTAGTGATGCTAAAACACACTGACCTGGTCTCCTTGGAGAAGACAGAAGACCTTACATGACTTTTTACGTGTCACACAGTCAGTCATTTCATCTTGGAACAAAAGCAGACTCACAGATACCAACAGTATCAAGACTTCTCTATCTCCCTTCAACCTCCAGAAGGGGACAGGACAGTTAGGGACACTCTCTGCCAGTTCATCGCTCAGTGTCAAACAGCGATCGCATGCCAAACAATCACATTAGCCTTGCAGTCTAAAAGCTGGGGGACAGACAGTGCTGGTAGCCACAGTGAACCATAGCTCTCCCTGCTCATTACTGGGGTCTCTCTATCTCCCTCCCTCCCTCCCTCCCTCCCTCCCTCCAGACAGACCACATCTCAGCATCTATAATGCACTCACGCCTGAAGAGAGACACTCAGCTTTTTACTAGGAAGGAAATTGCCAGTCGGGCCTCGCTCAACAGCTTTTAACAACTCAACACTGATCAACTAATGACTGTCTGAGATGGAGTGTCTGAGAAATAGTAATGTTGGAAATACAGTAGGAGAGAGGTGGAGAGAAAACTAGAGTGAGCGAGATTAAGAGAGTGAGGGTAAAGTATGTCTAGAAGTAGTCATAACAAAGTTAAATAACTGCAAACAAAGCTCAGAGCCACACACATTACTATTCTAAGCCTGGCAGGTAATGCCAGTCTTTCATCTTTTCACTGATAAATGATTTGCCTCCCATTTGCAGCTGTCTGTCAGCAGAGGACGGAGACGACACGTCTGAATGAACACGAAGCTTAGAGCTCAACTTCATCAAACTGGTATCAAAGAGAGAGAGAAAAATGTATCAAAACAGGGAGAGAGATGTGCATGGGAGGGTGTGCGACAGACAGAGGGAAAGAGAGATACAGAGAGAGGGAGTGTAGTAGTTTTGGGAGCTGGAGGAGGAGGGGTTACTCACGGGTCCTGTCACCTTTCCACCTCCAGCCACTCTTGTACCTCCCCTGTCCATCCCCTGGCATACATGCTCCACTCAGCACTTCCAGCAGCAGCAGCAGCAGGGGCATCCGCCTTGCAGCCATGCCTGCCTCCACAGCTCTCATTGGGGTTAGAGAACAGAGGAGAGGGCCGAAGGGAGAGACGTGCCTGGTTCTCTCATATCACACACAGCTGTGAGGGGGGATCCAGAGTACAACAACAACACCGCCTCCCCTTCCTCCTCCTCCTTCACAGTTTCAGCCCAGGTCACACCATCCACAGCCAACCTTGACAGCCCCCCTCTTCCTGCAGGACTGGACTGATTCCTTTGAAGGCAACAGCAGTGTTGGCGAGTTGGCTGGGGAGGCGAGGTGGCTGGGGAGGCGAGGTGGCTGGGGAGGCTGACTATAATTCCAGCATGGGCAGCTATGCTCTGAAATATTGATCCCACTTTTTTCTATCCGTCTTCTCTCTTCCCTCTTCCTCTTCTTTCTCTGCCTCTCAGAGTTGGTGGAGTATTTATTGGAGTCCTGCTGAAATGCTTATAGGCTCAGCTTCACTGAAGACACTTCCCATGGAGTGCTGGAGAGAAGTGTTTTCCTCTTGCTATGTAGAAGTTGCTGAGAGTAGTAGCAGTAGCAGAGCAGAGACACTTCGGCGACGGTCAGGTCCGGTGACAGTGATAGTGACACATCACTGATCCGACAGCTCTTTCTCAGGCAGTTACTGGCCACGGCTAACAGTCTGTGTGTCCCTCCTCCCCCTCCGTACAGCACCCACCTCTTCTTACATCACAGGAGACAGTGTTGATATGAATATAAGAAATACATGAGAGAGAGAGAGAGAGAGAGAGAGAGAGAGCATTCTCAACACAGCAGCCTTGACACTGCAAACAGAGACTCTGAGGGAGGGAGAACCACCACGAGTAACAGAGAGAGGAAAGGAGGGAGGGAGAGAAAGAGAGACAGGGAGGGAGGGAGAGAGAGAGAGAGAGAGAGAGAGAGAGACTAGAGCGGGGGCTGTGAATGGATATTTCACAAGTGCTGAATCTCTTGTCCTGTCGTCTGTTCTGTGATGCTCTCCGTCTGGATTATCCTCCATCTATCTACAACTATGGTGTGTGTGTGTGTGTGTGTGTGTGTGTGTGTGTGTGTGTGTGTGTGTGTGTCCGTGTGTGTGTGTTCTCACAAGCAGATTAATCCAGTGCTCTCTGAGAGAGCAAACATTTCCTGCAGCAGCTTGCCGTCCTACCCGACACACACCTGTACACACAGGCAGACAGGAAGACAGGCTGACAGGCATGCAGTCAGGAAGACATGCTCACAGGCAGACAGACAGACAGGAAGAGAGGCTGACAGGCAGGCAGACAGGAAGACAGGCTGACAGGCAGGCAGACAGGAAGACAGGCTGACAGGCATGCAGACAGGAAGACAGGCTGACAGGCAGGCAGACAGGAAGACAGGCTCACAGGAATGCAGACAGGAAGACAGGCTGACAGGCAGGCAGACAGGAAGAAAGGCTCACAGGCAGACAGACAGACAGGAAGACAGGCTGACAGGCATGCAGACAGACTGACAGGCAGACAGGCAGGCAGACAGGAAGACAGGCTGACAGGCAGGCAGACAGGCTGACAGGCAGGCAGACAGGAAGACAGGCTGACAGGCATGCAGACAGGAAGACAGGCTCACAGGCAGACAGACAGACAGACAGGCTGACAGGCAGACAGACAGACAGACAGGAAGAAAGGCTCACAGGCAGACAGACAGACAGGAAGACGGCTGACAGGCATGCAGACAGACTGACAGGCAGACAGGCAGGCAGACAGGAAGACAGGCTGACAGGCAGGCAGACAGGCTGACAGGCAGGCAGACAGGAAGACAGGCTGACAGGCATGCAGACAGGAAGACAGGCTCACAGGCAGACAGACAGACAGACAGGCTGACAGGCAGACAGACAGACAGACAGACAGGCTGACAGGCAGGCAGACAGGCTGACAGGCATGCAGACAGGCTGACAGGCAGGCAGACAGGAAGGCAGGCTCACAGGCAGACAGACAGGCAGACAGGAAGACAGGCAGGCAGACAGGAAGACAGGCTCACAGGCAGACAGACAGACAGACAGACAGACAGGCTGACAGGCAGACAGACAGACAGACAGACAGACAGGAAGACAGGCTCACAGGCAGACAGACAGGCAGACAGGAAGACAGGCTCACAGGCAGACAGACAGGTAGACAGGAAGACAGGCTCACAGGCAGGCAGACAGGCAGACAGGCTCACAGGCAGACAGGAAGACAGGTATACAGGCAACCATGTGCACCACAAAACTGGTTCTACTTCTGTCAGTCTGGCAGTGACACTATGGAGAAGAGGTGACCTACAAATGGCCAGAAAGGGAGTGAACAAACGTAACACAACACGCATAAGCTGTAAGAGCTTTTCCTTGAATATGTTTCAGACACACACACACACACACACAAACACACACACACACACAGTATATTTCATTACAAAGCGTGCTCAGCAACTGTGGGTTTTGAGTTACACCACTTGTTTCCTCCGGCGGTCCGGTCTGTCAGGAGGCAGGTGAGAACAGGGGAACATGGGAGACTGGAGGTGTCAGCAGCCCCCCCCCCCCTAACGACAGTGTCCTTCCTCATGAGTTGTGTGAATAACAGAGTGCCTAACGACAGTGTTCCTATTGGTCAGCCAGGTAACCATGTTCTGGTCCTGAGGGGCTGCTCTCCTGCTGATATAATTAACCCCTGTGCATTAAACTCTGATAAAGCTCTGATTAGAACTAGCCTCTAATGATTAGGCCTTGGGAATGATTACTAGTGGAGAGAAGGTAAAGATAGAGCGCAGGCGTTTCTAATGCTCACAGCCCTCCAGAACTCCATGCAGTCACACCCTCTTGACAGTCAATGGCGCAGTTAATGCAATCACTTGAAGTGGAACAAAGTTAACTGTAGGTGAAAAGTCAAAGGCAATCTAGAAAGTAGAAGCACTGTTGGAATGGACAGTTTGAATCCCAGGTATATCAGTCTGATGGTATCAGGGCTTTGTGTGTGACAGGAGAGGAGTGAGAGGAGCCTCTGCTTCTTCAGAGAGTAGAGACAGTTGACGGCTCTCTCTGTACCTCACACACACACACACACTGGGCTGGAGGATATTATCTCACTGTTTACCTATGGTCAGACAAGGGTAAAGCCCCTTGTGGGGAAAAGAAGTCAGAGAGTTGTTCTCCCAATGACTCTCCTTTACAAACAGAAATTTGTTCTCCCAATGACTCTCCTTTACAAACCGAGAGTCGATCTCCCAATGACTCTCCTTTACAAACAGAGAGTCGTTCTTTTAATAACTCCCTCTTACAAGCAGATATCCGTTCGTCCAACGACTCTCCTTTACAAGCAGGGAGTTGTTCTCCCAATTACTCTCCTTTATAAGCAGAGAGTTGCTCTCCCAATGACTCTCCTTTACAAGCAGAGAGTTGCTCTCCCAATGACTCTCCTTTACAAGCAGGGAGTCATTCTCCCAATAACTCTTCTTTACAATCAGAGAGTCATTCTCCCAATGACTCTTCTTTACAAGCAGAGTCGTTCTCCCAATGACTCTCCTTTACAAGCAGGGAGTTGTTCTCCCAATGACTCTTCTTTACAAACAGAGAGTTGTTCTCCCAATGACTCTCCTTTACAAGCAGGGAGTTGTTCTCCCAATGACTCTCCTTTACAAGCAGGGAGTCTTTCTCCCAATGACCTTGTGCATGAGAATGATTTAGAAACTGCTGCCATGTAGCAATAATGCTAGATGGAAGTAATGAGAGAACTGATCTCGCTATCTCTTACCATCCATCACCCCGCTCTCTCTCTCCATCCCCCTGTTTTTCAGATTTTAACAGAGATTATACAAGAAACTTACAGAGAGAATACAATTGATGTTTACAGCATGCTAGCATCAAAGGTACTGCCACTGCAGCCTCCACAGCTTATCCACACCACATCAAACATGCTTTATCTTTTATATCTATCTGTCCTTCCAGCATGGCGTGCTGGCCCCTCTCCTGGTGCCTACGGTGCCATCAGAGAGCAGGGTGATTGGTGGTACCGAGAGGCCCAGCAGGAGAACTGAGGCACCACCAGGTGGTCTGGAACACAATGAGCACCAGGGACCGGCACACACACGCGTCGCAACACACACACACGCACACGCACACACACACACACACACACACACACTCACACACACACTCACACTAACGTAAACTATATATACAAAATAATGTGGACACCCCTATTTCAGCCACACCACTTGCTGACAGGTGTATAAAATTGAGCACACCGCCATGCAATCTCCATAGCAAAACATAGAATGGCCTTGGACTTTCAATGTGGCACCGTCATAGGATGCCACCTTTCCATCAAACTTCTGCCCTGCTAGAGCTGCCCCGGTCAACTGGAAGTGCTGTTACTGTGAAGTGGAAACGTCTAGGAGCAACAACTGCTCAGCCACGAAGTGGTGGGCCACACAACCTCACAGAACGAGAACGCCGAATGCTGAAGGTTGTAACGTGTAAAAATCATCTCTCCTCAGTTGCAACACTCCCTACCGAGTTCCAAACTGCGTCTGGAAGCAATGTCAGCACAATAACTGTTTGTCGGGAGCTTCATGAAATGGGTTTCCATGGTCGAGCAGCCACACAAGCTTAAGATCAGCACACGCAATGCCAAGCGTTGGCTGGAGTGGTGTAAAGCTCGCCGACATTGGACTCTGGAGCAGTGGAAACACGTTTTCTGGAGTGAAGAATCACGCTTCACTATTTGGCAGTCCAACAGACATATCTGGGTTTAATGTATGCCAGGAGAACGCAACCTGCTCAAATGCATAGTAACAACGGTAAAGTTTGGTGGATGAGGAACAATTTTCTGGGGCTGTTTTTCATGGTTCAGGCTAGGACCCTTAGTTCCAGTGGAGGGAAATCTTAAAGCTACAGCATACAATGGCATTTTAGATGATTCTGTGTCTCCAACTTTGTGACAACAGTTTGGGGAGGCCCTTTTCTGTTTCAGCATGACAATGCCCCCATAAACGAAGCGAGGTCTATACAAAAATGGTTTGTCAAGGTGGGTGTGGAAAAACTTGATTGGCCTGCACAGAGCCCTGACCTCAACCCCATGGAACACCTTTGGGATGAATTGAAACGCTGACAGTGAGCCAGGCCTAACCGCCCAACATCAGTGCCCGACATGTTCTTGTGGCTGAATGGAAGCAAGTCTCCACAGCAATGTTCCAACATCACGTGGAAAGCCTTTCCAGAAGAGTGGAGGCTGTTATAGCAGCAATGTTCCAACATCACGTGGAAAGCCTTCCCAGAAGAGTGGAGGCTGTTATAGCAGCAAAGGGGCAAGTTTGTAATGAGATGTTCGACGAGCAGGTGTCCACATACTTTTGGTGATGTAGTGTAAGTGGTTTGAGGATCTATAGTTTGAATAAACAGTGAATAGTATTAATTTGTATCAATGTTTACATACTGCTTTACAGTTGTGGAAAAGGTAGAAAATTGTCATACTTAAGTAAAAGTATAGATACCTTAATAGAAAGTTCCTCAAGTAAAAGTAAAAGTCACCCAGTAAAATACTACTTGAGTAAAAGTCTAAAAGTATTTGATTTTAAATATACTTAAATATCAAAAGTAAATGTAATTGCTAAAATCTACTAGTATCAAAAGTAAAAGTATGAATCATTTCAAATTCCTTATTTTAAGCAATGCAGACAGCACCATTTTCTTGTTTTTAAAATGTATGGACAGCCAGAGGCACACTCCCACACTCAAACATTATTTACAAAAGATATATTTGTGTTCAGTGAGTCCGCCAGGCCAGAGGCAGGAGGGATGACCACGTGTTCTCTTGATTAGTGTGTGAATTGGACCATGTTCCTGTCCTGCTAAGCATTCATGTAACTAGTACTTTTGTGTGTCGGGGAAAATGTATGGAATAAAAAGTACATTATATTCTTTAGGAATGTAGTGAAGTAAAAGTAAAAGTAGTCAAAAATATAAATAGTAAAGTACAGATACCCAAAAAATGACTTACGTAGTACTTTAAAGTATTTTTACTTAAGTGCTTTACACCACTGCTGCTTTACTCATCTCATATTTATATAATGTATTCTATTATACTTTATTTTAGTCAATGCCACTCAGACATTGCTCAATCTAATATTTATATATTTCTTCATTCCATTCTTTTACTTTTAGATTTGTGTGTATTGTGGTGAATAGTTTTTTGATACTACTGCAGTGGTGGAGCTAAGAACACAAGCATTTCGCTACGCCTGCAATAACATCTGCTAAATATGTGTTGGTGACCAATAAAAATGAATGTGATTTGATGTGCCTCCTGAGAGAGGAAGCATTTGACCTGAATTGTTAATGCCAATGTCCTAGTCAATACCTCCCCCAGCCACAGACACCTACTGAGCCAGGTCAGACACCTACTGAGCCAGGTCAGACACCTACTGAGCCAGGTCAGACACCTACTGAGCCAGGTCAGACACCTACTGAGCCAGGTCAGACACCTGCTGAGCCAGGTCAGACACCTACTGAGCCAGGTCAGACACCTACTGAGCCAGGTCAGACACCGACTTAGCCAGGTCAGACACCTACTGAGCCAGGTCAGACACCGACTTAGCCAGGTCAGACACCTGCTGAGCCAGGTCAGACACCTACTGAGCCAGGTCAGACACCTACTGAGCCAGGTCAGACACCTACTGAGCCAGGTCAGCCACCTACAGTGTCAGGGTCACTCAGTAACAACCTCTATAGCCCGTGTCTCATACCAGGCCAGACCATTCCCTAATCACCCTGTCTGAGAGATCAATGGTTCCCCCACACCCAGCTCACTGTATACTTGCTCAAAACTGTATTGATTTATTTATTTCACCTTTATTTAACCAGGTAGGCCAGTTGAGAACAAGTTCTCATTTGCAACTGCGACCTGGCCAAGATAAAGCAAAGCAGTTCGACACATACAACAACACAGAGTTACACATGGAATAAACAAACATACATTCAATAAAACAGTAGAAAATGTCTATGTACAGTATGTGCAAATTAGGTAGGATAAGGGAGGTAAGGCAATAAATAGGCCATGGTGGCGAAGTAATTACAATATAGCAATTAAACACTGGAATGGTAGATGTTCAGAAGATGAATGTGCAAGTATAGATACTGGGGTGCAAAGGAGCAAGATAAATACATAAATACAGTATGGGGATGAGGTAGTTGGATGGGCTATTTACAGATGGGCTATGTACAGGTGCAGTGATCTGTAAACTGCTCTGACAGCTGGTTCTTAAAGCTACTGAGGTAGATATTAGTCTCCAGCATCAGTGATTTTTGCAGTTCGTTAAAGTCATTGGCAGCAGAAAACTGGAAGGAAAGGTGGCAAAAGGAAGAATTGGCTTTGGGGGTGACCAGTGAGATATACCTGCTGGAACACGTGCTACGGGTGGGTGCTGCTATGGTGACCAGTGAGCTGAGATAAGGTGGGGCTTTACCTAGCAGAGACTTGTAGATGATCTAGAGCCAGTGGGTTTGGCGACGGGTATGAAGCGAGGGCCAGCTAACGAGAGCATACAGGTCGCAGTGGTGGTAGTATATGGGGCTTTGGTGACAAAACGGATGGCACTGTGATAGACTGCATCCAATTTGTTGAGTAGAGTGTTGGAGACTATCCTGTAAATGACATCGCTGAAGTCGAGGATTGGTAGGATGGTCAGTTTTACGAGGGTATGTTTGGCAGCATGAGTGAAGGATGCTTTGTTGCAAAACAGGAAGCTGATTCTAGGGTTAATTTTGGATTGGAGATGCTTAATGTGAGTCTGGAAGGAGAGTTTACATATTCTAAGTTAGAAACGTCCAGAGTAGTGATGCTGGATGGGCGGGCAGGTGCGGGTAGCGATTGGTTGAAGAGCATGCATTTAGTTTTACTTGCATTTAAAAGCAGTTGGAGGCCATGGAAGGATAGTTGTGTGGCATTGAAGCTCGTCTGGAGGTTAGTTAACACAGTGTCCAAAGAAGGGCCAGAGGTATACAGAATGGGGTCGTCTGCATAGAGGTGGATCAGAGAATCACCAGCAGCAAGAGCGACATCATTGATGTATACAGAAAAGAGAGTCGGCCCGAGAGTAGAACCCTGCAGCACCCCCATAGAGACTGCCAGACACACTGAACTCTATCTGGGAAATAGTTGGTGAACCAGGCAAGGCAATCATTTGAGAAACAGAGTCGAAAAACTTGGCCAGGTCGATGAATACGGCTGCACAGTAATGTCTCTTATCGATGGCAGTTATGATATCGTTTAGGACCTTGAGCGTGGCTGAGGTGCACCCATTACCAGCTCTGAAACCAGATTGCATAGCGGAAAAGGTACAGTGGGATTCGAAATGGTCGGTAATCTGTTTGTTAACTTGGCTTTCGAAGACCTTTGAAAGGCAGGGTAGGATAGATATAGGTCTGTAACAGTTTGGGTCCAGAGTGTCTCCCCTTTGAAGAGGGGGATGACCGCGGCAGCTTTCCAATCTTTGGGAATCTCAGACGATACGAAAGAGAGGTTGAACAGGCTAGTAATAGGGGTTGCAACAATTTCGGCAGATAATTTTAGAAAGATATGGTCCAGATTGTCTAGCCGGGCTGATTTGAAGGGGTCCAGATTTTGCAGCTCTTTCATAACATCAGCTATCTGGATTTGGATGAAGGAGAAATGGGGGAGGCTTGGGTGAGTTTCTGTGGGGAGTGGAGGGCTGTTGATCGGGGTAGGGGTAGCCAGGTGGAAAGCATTGCCAGCCGTGGAAAATTGCTTGTTGAAAATCTCAATAATAGTGGCTTTATCGGTGGTGACAGTGTTTCCTAGCCTCAGTGCAGTGGGCAGCTGGGAGAAGGTGCTCTTATTCTCTATGGACTTTACAGTGTCCCAGAAGTTTTTTTAGTTTGTGCTACAGGATGCAAATTTCTGCTTGAAAAAGCTAGCCTTAGCTTTCCTAACTGCCTGTGTATATGGTGAGGTGAGGAAGGCACTTTTTAAGATGGCGAGGAAGGCACTTTTAAAGAATAACCAGGCATCCTCTACTGATGGGATGAGGTCAATATCCTTCCTGGATAGCCAGGCCAGGTCAATTAGAAAGGCCTGCTCGCTGAAGTGTTTTAGGGAGCGTTTGACAGTGATGAGGGGTGGTCGTTTGACCGTGACCCATTACGGATGCAGGCAATGAGGCAGTGATCGCTGAGATCTTGGTTGAAAACAGCAGAGGTGTATTTGGAGGGCAAGTTGGTTAGGATGATATCTATGAGGGTGCCCGTGTTTACATATTTGGGGTTGTACCTGGTGGGTTCATTGATCATTTGTGTGAGATTGAGGGCATCAAGCTTAGATTGTAGGATGGCCTTAGTGTTAAGCATGTCCCAGTTTAGGTCACCTAGCAGCACGAGCTCTGAAGATAGATGGGTGGCAATCAATTCACATATGGTGTTCAGGGCACAGCTGGGGGCTGAGGATGGTCTATAGCAAGCGGCAAAGGTGAGAGAATTGTGTCTGGAAAGGTGGATTTTTAAAAGTAGAAGCTCAAATTGTTTGGGTACAGACCTGGATAGTAAAGACAGAACTCTGCAGGCTATCTCTGCAGTAGATTGCAACTCCCCCCCTTTTGGCAGTTATATCTTGTCGGAAAATGTTATCGTTAGGGATTGAAATTTCAGAGGTTTTGGTGGTCTTCCTAAGCCAGGATTCCGACATGGCTAGGACATCCGGGTTGGCAGAGTGTGCTAAAGTAGTGAAAAAACTAACTTGGGGAGGAGGCTTCTAATGTTTAACATGCATGAAACCAAGGCTTTTACAATACAGAAGTCAACAAATGAAAGCACCTGGGGAGTAGGAGTGGAGCTAGGCACTGCAGGGCCTGGATTAACCAGAGAAACAGAGGAAGAGTAAGATAAGGGTACGGCTAAAGGCTATCAGAACTGGTTGTCTAGTACGTTGAGAACAGAGAGTAAAAGGAGCAGGGTTCTGGGCACGATAGAATAGATTCAAGGCATAATGTACAGACAAAGGTATGGTAGGATGTGAGTACATTGGAGGGAAACATAGGCATTGAGTAATGATGAGAGAGATATTGTCTCTAGAGACGTTTAAACCAGGTGATGTCACTGCATATGTGGGAGGTGGAACTAAATGGTTGGTTAAGGCATATTGAGCAGGGCTACAGTGAAATAAGACAATAATCACTAACCAGGACAGTAATGGACAAGGCATATTGATATTAGTGAGCCGGGTGATCATAGGGGTCGGGCTGGCTGGAGACACCACCTGGTTTAAATTCAGACAGCTAGCAGGCCGGGGATAGCAAGCTAGCAGAAGGGCCTTAGAGGGACTTCACGATGGAGGAAAGTCAGTTTTAGCCTCCTCGTGCGGTGACGTCAATAGACTAGTCGTAATGGAGTAGTAGGGTTCCAAGTAGCAGAGGGGTCCAAATCCAATTATTATAGTGGCCCAAGAAATTGGCCGATGGATCTATTCAGCTAACAGCCCAATATGCTCTAGACAGCTAGCTGGCCACGGCTAGCAGCTAGCAGATGGGCATTCACGGGACATCACAACGTAGGGTCCAGTTGAGTACCCCCTCGAGCAGATTACGTCGTAGTCCAGACATGAAGGATCGGCGGGGTTCCGTGCCCCATACCGGCAGTAGAAGGGGCCCGGGTATTGTAGCCCAGGAGTGGCTGATGGCCTTTTCAGCTAGCTGGGAGAATGGGCCTAGCATGGGCTAGCTCCAGGCTAATTGGTGCTTGCTTTGGGACTGACATTAGCCAGGAGTAGTCACACTTATAGCAGTTGGCTAGCTGCGATGATCCAGGTGAAAAGTTTCAGAGCTTGCGATAGGAATCCAGGGACATGGAGAGAAAATAGGTCCGGTATGCTCTGGTTTGAGTCGCGTTGAACAAACTGCCGAGAGCTTTCCGAGCTAAAGGTTAGCTGATGACCGCTAGCAGTGGTTAGCTGACTACTAGCTAGTGAGCTGGCTAGCTTCTGTCGGGGGATTCCGGTTCCTAGGTAAATAAAAATACTTCAGAAAAAACAGATCCACATCACATTGGGTGAGGCAGGTTGCAGGAGAGTATTTTCAAGCAGATCCACATCACATTGGATGAGGCAGGTTGCAGGAGAGTATTTTCAAGCAGATCCACATCACATTGGATGAGGCAGGTTGCAGGAGAGTATTTTCAAGCAGATCCACATCACATTGGGTGAGGCAGGTTGCAGGAGAGTATTTTCAAGCAGATCCACATCACATTGGATGAGGCAGGTTGCAGGAGAGTATTTTCAAGCAGATCCACATCACATTGGATGAGGCAGGTTGCAGGAGAGTATTTTCAAGCAGATCCACATCACATTGGGTGAGGCAGGTTGCAGGAGAGTATTTTCAAGCAGATCCACATCACATTGGATGAGGCAGGTTGCAGGAGAGTATTTTCAAGCAGATCCACATCACATTGGGTGAGGCAGGTTGCAGGAGAGTATTTTCAAGCAGATCCACATCACATTGGGTGAGGCAGGTTGCAGGAGAGTATTTTCAAGCAGATCCACATCACATTGGGTGAGGCAGGTTGCAGGAGAGTATTTTCAAGCAGATCCACATCACATTGGGTGAGGCAGGTTGCAGGAGAGTATTTTCAAGCAGATCCACATCACATTGGATGAGGCAGGTTGCAGGAGAGTATTTTCAAGCAGATCCACATCACATTGGGTGAGGCAGGTTGCAGGAGAGTATTTTCAAGCAGATCCACATCACATTGGATGAGGCAGGTTGCAGGAGAGTATTTTCAAGCAGATCCACATCACATTGGATGAGGCAGGTTGCAGGAGAGTATTTTCAAGCAGATCCACATCACATTGGGTGAGGCAGGTTGCAGGAGAGTATTTTCAAGCAGATCCACATCACATTGGATGAGGCAGGTTGCAGGAGAGTATTTTCAAGCAGATCCACATCACATTGGGTGAGGCAGGTTGCAGGAGAGTATTTTCAAGCAGATCCACATCACATTGGGTGAGGCAGGTTGCAGGAGAGTATTTTCAAGCAGATCCACATCACATTGGGTGAGGCAGGTTGCAGGAGAGTATTTTCAAGCAGATCCACATCACATTGGGTGAGGCAGGTTGCAGGAGAGTATTTTCAAGCAGATCCACATCACATTGGATGAGGCAGGTTGCAGGAGAGTATTTTCAAGCAGATCCACATCACATTGGGTGAGGCAGGTTGCAGGAGAGTATTTTCAAGCAGATCCACATCACATTGGATGAGGCAGGTTGCAGGAGAGTATTTTCAAGCAGATCCACATCACATTGGGTGAGGCAGGTTGCAGGAGAGTATTTTCAAGCAGATCCACATCACATTGGATGAGGCAGGTTGCAGGAGAGTATTTTCAAGCAGATCCACATCACATTGGATGAGGCAGGTTGCAGGAGAGTATTTTCAAGCAGATCCACATCACATTGGGTGAGGCAGGTTGCAGGAGAGTATTTTCAAGCAGATCCACATCACATTGGGTGAGGCAGGTTGCAGGAGAGTATTTTCAAGCAGATCCACATCACATTGGGTGAGGCAGGTTGCAGGAGAGTATTTTCAAGCAGATCCACATCACATTGGATGAGGCAGGTTGCAGGAGAGTATTTTCAAGCAGATCCACATCACATTGGGTGAGGCAGGTTGCAGGAGAGTATTTTCAAGCAGATCCACATCACATTGGATGAGGCAGGTTGCAGGAGAGTATTTTCAAGCAGATCCACATCACATTGGGTGAGGCAGGTTGCAGGAGAGTATTTTCAAGCAGATCCACATCACATTGGATGAGGCAGGTTGCAGGAGAGTATTTTCAAGCAGATCCACATCACATTGGATGAGGCAGGTTGCAGGAGAGTATTTTCAAGCAGATCCACATCACATTGGGTGAGGCAGGTTGCAGGAGAGTATTTTCAAGCAGATCCACATCACATTGGGTGAGGCAGGTTGCAGGAGAGTATTTTCAAGCAGATCCACATCACATTGGGTGAGGCAGGTTGCAGGAGAGTATTTTCAAGCAGATCCACATCACATTGGATGAGGCAGGTTGCAGGAGAGTATTTTCAAGCAGATCCACATCACATTGGGTGAGGCAGGTTGCAGGAGAGTATTTTCAAGCAGATCCACATCACATTGGGTGAGGCAGGTTGCAGGAGAGTATTTTCAAGCAGATCCACATCACATTGGATGAGGCAGGTTGCAGGAGAGTATTTTCAAGCAGATCCACATCACATTGGGTGAGGCAGGTTGCAGGAGAGTATTTTCAAGCAGATCCACATCACATTGGGTGAGGCAGGTTGCAGGAGAGTATTTTCAAGCAGATCCACATCACATTGGGTGAGGCAGGTTGCAGGAGAGTATTTTCAAGCAGATCCACATCACATTGGATGAGGCAGGTTGCAGGAGAGTATTTTCAAGCAGATCCACATCACATTGGGTGAGGCAGGTTGCAGGAGAGTATTTTCAAGCAGATCCACATCACATTGGGTGAGGCAGGTTGCAGGAGAGTATTTTCAAGCAGATCCACATCACATTGGATGAGGCAGGTTGCAGGAGAGTATTTTCAAGCAGATCCACATCACATTGGATGAGGCAGGTTGCAGGAGAGTATTTTCAAGCAGATCCACATCACATTGGGTGAGGCAGGTTGCAGGAGAGTATTTTCAAGCAGATCCACATCACATTGGGTGAGGCAGGTTGCAGGAGAGTATTTTCAAGCAGATCCACATCACATTGGGTGAGGCAGGTTGCAGGAGAGTATTTTCAAGCAGATCCACATCACATTGGGTGAGGCAGGTTGCAGGAGAGTATTTTCAAGCAGATCCACATCACATTGGGTGAGGCAGGTTGCAGGAGAGTATTTTCAAGCAGATCCACATCACATTGGGTGAGGCAGGTTGCAGGAGAGTATTTTCAAGCAGATCCACATCACATTGGGTGAGGCAGGTTGCAGGAGAGTATTTTCAAGCAGATCCACATCACATTGGGTGAGGCAGGTTGCAGGAGAGTATTTTCAAGCAGATCCACATCACATTGGGTGAGGCAGGTTGCAGGAGAGTATTTTCAAGCAGATCCACATCACATTGGGTGAGGCAGGTTGCAGGAGAGTATTTTCAAGCAGATCCACATCACATTGGGTGAGGCAGGTTGCAGGAGAGTATTTTCAAGCAGATCCACATCACATTGGGTGAGGCAGGTTGCAGGAGAGTATTTTCAAGCAGATCCACATCACATTGGGTGAGGCAGGTTGCAGGAGAGTATTTTCAAGCAGATCCACATCACATTGGGTGAGGCAGGTTGCAGGAGAGTATTTTCAAGCAGATCCACATCACATTGGGTGAGGCAGGTTGCAGGAGAGTATTTTCAAGCAGATCCACATCACATTGGGTGAGGCAGGTTGCAGGAGAGTATTTTCAAGCAGATCCACATCACATTGGGTGAGGCAGGTTGCAGGAGAGTATTTTCAAGCAGATCCACATCACATTGGATGAGGCAGGTTGCAGGAGAGTATTTTCAAGCAGATCCACATCACATTGGGTGAGGCAGGTTGCAGGAGAGTATTTTCAAGCAGATCCACATCACATTGGGTGAGGCAGGTTGCAGGAGAGTATTTTCAAGCAGATCCACATCACATTGGGTGAGGCAGGTTGCAGGAGAGTATTTTCAAGCAGATCCACATCACATTGGATGAGGCAGGTTGCAGGAGAGTATTTTCAAGCAGATCCACATCACATTGGGTGAGGCAGGTTGCAGGAGAGTATTTTCAAGCAGATCCACATCACATTGGGTGAGGCAGGTTGCAGGAGAGTATTTTCAAGCAGATCCACATCACATTGGATGAGGCAGGTTGCAGGAGAGTATTTTCAAGCAGATCCACATCACATTGGATGAGGCAGGTTGCAGGAGAGTATTTTCAAGCAGATCCACATCACATTGGATGAGGCAGGTTGCAGGAGAGTATTTTCAAGCAGATCCACATCACATTGGATGAGGCAGGTTGCAGGAGAGTATTTTCAAGCAGATCCACATCACATTGGATGAGGCAGGTTGCAGGAGAGTATTTTCAAGCAGATCCACATCACATTGGGTGAGGCAGGTTGCAGGAGAGTATTTTCAAGCAGATCCACATCACATTGGATGAGGCAGGTTGCAGGAGAGTATTTTCAAGCAGATCCACATCACATTGGGTGAGGCAGGTTGCAGGAGAGTATTTTCAAGCAGATCCACATCACATTGGGTGAGGCAGGTTGCAGGAGAGTATTTTCAAGCAGATCCACATCACATTGGATGAGGCAGGTTGCAGGAGAGTATTTTCAAGCAGATCCACATCACATTGGGTGAGGCAGGTTGCAGGAGAGTATTTTCAAGCAGATCCACATCACATTGGGTGAGGCAGGTTGCAGGAGAGTATTTTCAAGCAGATCCACATCACATTGGGTGAGGCAGGTTGCAGGAGAGTATTTTCAAGCAGATCCACATCACATTGGGTGAGGCAGGTTGCAGGAGAGTATTTTCAAGCAGATCCACATCACATTGGGTGAGGCAGGTTGCAGGAGAGTATTTTCAAGCAGATCCACATCACATTGGGTGAGGCAGGTTGCAGGAGAGTATTTTCAAGCAGATCCACATCACATTGGGTGAGGCAGGTTGCAGGAGAGTATTTTCAAGCAGATCCACATCACATTGGGTGAGGCAGGTTGCAGGAGAGTATTTTCAAGCAGATCCACATCACATTGGATGAGGCAGGTTGCAGGAGAGTATTTTCAAGCAGATCCACATCACATTGGGTGAGGCAGGTTGCAGGAGAGTATTTTCAAGCAGATCCACATCACATTGGGTGAGGCAGGTTGCAGGAGAGTATTTTCAAGCAGATCCACATCACATTGGGTGAGGCAGGTTGCAGGAGAGTATTTTCAAGCAGATCCACATCACATTGGGTGAGGCAGGTTGCAGGAGAGTATTTTCAAGCAGATCCACATCACATTGGGTGAGGCAGGTTGCAGGAGAGTATTTTCAAGCAGATCCACATCACATTGGGTGAGGCAGGTTGCAGGAGAGTATTTTCAAGCAGATCCACATCACATTGGGTGAGGCAGGTTGCAGGAGAGTATTTTCAAGCAGATCCACATCACATTGGGTGAGGCAGGTTGCAGGAGAGTATTTTCAAGCAGATCCACATCACATTGGGTGAGGCAGGTTGCAGGAGAGTATTTTCAAGCAGATCCACATCACATTGGATGAGGCAGGTTGCAGGAGAGTATTTTCAAGCAGATCCACATCACATTGGGTGAGGCAGGTTGCAGGAGAGTATTTTCAAGCAGATCCACATCACATTGGGTGAGGCAGGTTGCAGGAGAGTATTTTCAAGCAGATCCACATCACATTGGGTGAGGCAGGTTGCAGGAGAGTATTTTCAAGCAGATCCACATCACATTGGGTGAGGCAGGTTGCAGGAGAGTATTTTCAAGCAGATCCACATCACATTGGGTGAGGCAGGTTGCAGGAGAGTATTTTCAAGCAGATCCACATCACATTGGGTGAGGCAGGTTGCAGGAGAGTATTTTCAAGCAGATCCACATCACATTGGGTGAGGCAGGTTGCAGGAGAGTATTTTCAAGCAGATCCACATCACATTGGATGAGGCAGGTTGCAGGAGAGTATTTTCAAGCAGATCCACATCACATTGGGTGAGGCAGGTTGCAGGAGAGTATTTTCAAGCAGATCCACATCACATTGGGTGAGGCAGGTTGCAGGAGAGTATTTTCAAGCAGATCCACATCACATTGGGTGAGGCAGGTTGCAGGAGAGTATTTTCAAGCAGATCCACATCACATTGGATGAGGCAGGTTGCAGGAGAGTATTTTCAAGCAGATCCACATCACATTGGGTGAGGCAGGTTGCAGGAGAGTATTTTCAAGCAGATCCACATCACATTGGGTGAGGCAGGTTGCAGGAGAGTATTTTCAAGCAGATCCACATCACATTGGGTGAGGCAGGTTGCAGGAGAGTATTTTCAAGCAGATCCACATCACATTGGGTGAGGCAGGTTGCAGGAGAGTATTTTCAAGCAGATCCACATCACATTGGGTGAGGCAGGTTGCAGGAGAGTATTTTCAAGCAGATCCACATCACATTGGATGAGGCAGGTTGCAGGAGAGTATTTTCAAGCAGATCCACATCACATTGGGTGAGGCAGGTTGCAGGAGAGTATTTTCAAGCAGATCCACATCACATTGGGTGAGGCAGGTTGCAGGAGAGTATTTTCAAGCAGATCCACATCACATTGGGTGAGGCAGGTTGCAGGAGAGTATTTTCAAGCAGATCCACATCACATTGGATGAGGCAGGTTGCAGGAGAGTATTTTCAAGCAGATCCACATCACATTGGGTGAGGCAGGTTGCAGGAGAGTATTTTCAAGCAGATCCACATCACATTGGGTGAGGCAGGTTGCAGGAGAGTATTTTCAAGCAGATCCACATCACATTGGGTGAGGCAGGTTGCAGGAGAGTATTTTCAAGCAGATCCACATCACATTGGGTGAGGCAGGTTGCAGGAGAGTATTTTCAAGCAGATCCACATCACATTGGGTGAGGCAGGTTGCAGGAGAGTATTTTCAAGCAGATCCACATCACATTGGATGAGGCAGGTTGCAGGAGAGTATTTTCAAGCAGATCCACATCACATTGGATGAGGCAGGTTGCAGGAGAGTATTTTCAAGCAGATCCACATCACATTGGGTGAGGCAGGTTGCAGGAGAGTATTTTCAAGCAGATCCACATCACATTGGGTGAGGCAGGTTGCAGGAGAGTATTTTCAAGCAGATCCACATCACATTGGATGAGGCAGGTTGCAGGAGAGTATTTTCAAGCAGATCCACATCACATTGGATGAGGCAGGTTGCAGGAGAGTATTTTCAAGCAGATCCACATCACATTGGGTGAGGCAGGTTGCAGGAGAGTATTTTCAAGCAGATCCACATCACATTGGGTGAGGCAGGTTGCAGGAGAGTATTTTCAAGCAGATCCACATCACATTGGATGAGGCAGGTTGCAGGAGAGTATTTTCAAGCAGATCCACATCACATTGGGTGAGGCAGGTTGCAGGAGAGTATTTTCAAGCAGATCCACATCACATTGGGTGAGGCAGGTTGCAGGAGAGTATTTTCAAGCAGATCCACATCACATTGGGTGAGGCAGGTTGCAGGAGAGTATTTTCAAGCAGATCCACATCACATTGGATGAGGCAGGTTGCAGGAGAGTATTTTCAAGCAGATCCACATCACATTGGGTGAGGCAGGTTGCAGGAGAGTATTTTCAAGCAGATCCACATCACATTGGGTGAGGCAGGTTGCAGGAGAGTATTTTCAAGCAGATCCACATCACATTGGATGAGGCAGGTTGCAGGAGAGTATTTTCAAGCAGATCCACATCACATTGGATGAGGCAGGTTGCAGGAGAGTATTTTCAAGCAGATCCACATCACATTGGATGAGGCAGGTTGCAGGAGAGTATTTTCAAGCAGATCCACATCACATTGGATGAGGCAGGTTGCAGGAGAGTATTTTCAAGCAGATCCACATCACATTGGATGAGGCAGGTTGCAGGAGAGTATTTTCAAGCAGATCCACATCACATTGGGTGAGGCAGGTTGCAGGAGAGTATTTTCAAGCAGATCCACATCACATTGGATGAGGCAGGTTGCAGGAGAGTATTTTCAAGCAGATCCACATCACATTGGGTGAGGCAGGTTGCAGGAGAGTATTTTCAAGCAGATCCACATCACATTGGGTGAGGCAGGTTGCAGGAGAGTATTTTCAAGCAGATCCACATCACATTGGATGAGGCAGGTTGCAGGAGAGTATTTTCAAGCAGATCCACATCACATTGGGTGAGGCAGGTTGCAGGAGAGTATTTTCAAGCAGATCCACATCACATTGGGTGAGGCAGGTTGCAGGAGAGTATTTTCAAGCAGATCCACATCACATTGGGTGAGGCAGGTTGCAGGAGAGTATTTTCAAGCAGATCCACATCACATTGGGTGAGGCAGGTTGCAGGAGAGTATTTTCAAGCAGATCCACATCACATTGGGTGAGGCAGGTTGCAGGAGAGTATTTTCAAGCAGATCCACATCACATTGGGTGAGGCAGGTTGCAGGAGAGTATTTTCAAGCAGATCCACATCACATTGGATGAGGCAGGTTGCAGGAGAGTATTTTCAAGCAGATCCACATCACATTGGGTGAGGCAGGTTGCAGGAGAGTATTTTCAAGCAGATCCACATCACATTGGGTGAGGCAGGTTGCAGGAGAGTATTTTCAAGCAGATCCACATCACATTGGGTGAGGCAGGTTGCAGGAGAGTATTTTCAAGCAGATCCACATCACATTGGGTGAGGCAGGTTGCAGGAGAGTATTTTCAAGCAGATCCACATCACATTGGATGAGGCAGGTTGCAGGAGAGTATTTTCAAGCAGATCCACATCACATTGGGTGAGGCAGGTTGCAGGAGAGTATTTTCAAGCAGATCCACATCACATTGGGTGAGGCAGGTTGCAGGAGAGTATTTTCAAGCAGATCCACATCACATTGGATGAGGCAGGTTGCAGGAGAGTATTTTCAAGCAGATCCACATCACATTGGGTGAGGCAGGTTGCAGGAGAGTATTTTCAAGCAGATCCACATCACATTGGGTGAGGCAGGTTGCAGGAGAGTATTTTCAAGCAGATCCACATCACATTGGGTGAGGCAGGTTGCAGGAGAGTATTTTCAAGCAGATCCACATCACATTGGATGAGGCAGGTTGCAGGAGAGTATTTTCAAGCAGATCCACATCACATTGGGTGAGGCAGGTTGCAGGAGAGTATTTTCAAGCAGATCCACATCACATTGGGTGAGGCAGGTTGCAGGAGAGTATTTTCAAGCAGATCCACATCACATTGGATGAGGCAGGTTGCAGGAGAGTATTTTCAAGCAGATCCACATCACATTGGATGAGGCAGGTTGCAGGAGAGTATTTTCAAGCAGATCCACATCACATTGGATGAGGCAGGTTGCAGGAGAGTATTTTCAAGCAGATCCACATCACATTGGATGAGGCAGGTTGCAGGAGAGTATTTTCAAGCAGATCCACATCACATTGGATGAGGCAGGTTGCAGGAGAGTATTTTCAAGCAGATCCACATCACATTGGGTGAGGCAGGTTGCAGGAGAGTATTTTCAAGCAGATCCACATCACATTGGATGAGGCAGGTTGCAGGAGAGTATTTTCAAGCAGATCCACATCACATTGGGTGAGGCAGGTTGCAGGAGAGTATTTTCAAGCAGATCCACATCACATTGGGTGAGGCAGGTTGCAGGAGAGTATTTTCAAGCAGATCCACATCACATTGGGTGAGGCAGGTTGCAGGAGAGTATTTTCAAGCAGATCCACATCACATTGGGTGAGGCAGGTTGCAGGAGAGTATTTTCAAGCAGATCCACATCACATTGGGTGAGGCAGGTTGCAGGAGAGTATTTTCAAGCAGATCCACATCACATTGGGTGAGGCAGGTTGCAGGAGAGTATTTTCAAGCAGATCCACATCACATTGGGTGAGGCAGGTTGCAGGAGAGTATTTTCAAGCAGATCCACATCACATTGGGTGAGGCAGGTTGCAGGAGAGTATTTTCAAGCAGATCCACATCACATTGGGTGAGGCAGGTTGCAGGAGAGTATTTTCAAGCAGATCCACATCACATTGGGTGAGGCAGGTTGCAGGAGAGTATTTTCAAGCAGATCCACATCACATTGGGTGAGGCAGGTTGCAGGAGAGTATTTTCAAGCAGATCCACATCACATTGGGTGAGGCAGGTTGCAGGAGAGTATTTTCAAGCAGATCCACATCACATTGGGTGAGGCAGGTTGCAGGAGAGTATTTTCAAGCAGATCCACATCACATTGGGTGAGGCAGGTTGCAGGAGAGTATTTTCAAGCAGATCCACATCACATTGGGTGAGGCAGGTTGCAGGAGAGTATTTTCAAGCAGATCCACATCACATTGGGTGAGGCAGGTTGCAGGAGAGTATTTTCAAGCAGATCCACATCACATTGGGTGAGGCAGGTTGCAGGAGAGTATTTTCAAGCAGATCCACATCACATTGGGTGAGGCAGGTTGCAGGAGAGTATTTTCAAGCAGATCCACATCACATTGGGTGAGGCAGGTTGCAGGAGAGTATTTTCAAGCAGATCCACATCACATTGGGTGAGGCAGGTTGCAGGAGAGTATTTTCAAGCAGATCCACATCACATTGGGTGAGGCAGGTTGCAGGAGAGTATTTTCAAGCAGATCCACATCACATTGGGTGAGGCAGGTTGCAGGAGAGTATTTTCAAGCAGATCCACATCACATTGGGTGAGGCAGGTTGCAGGAGAGTATTTTCAAGCAGATCCACATCACATTGGGTGAGGCAGGTTGCAGGAGAGTATTTTCAAGCAGATCCACATCACATTGGGTGAGGCAGGTTGCAGGAGAGTATTTTCAAGCAGATCCACATCACATTGGGTGAGGCAGGTTGCAGGAGAGTATTTTCAAGCAGATCCACATCACATTGGGTGAGGCAGGTTGCAGGAGAGTATTTTCAAGCAGATCCACATCACATTGGGTGAGGCAGGTTGCAGGAGAGTATTTTCAAGCAGATCCACATCACATTGGGTGAGGCAGGTTGCAGGAGAGTATTTTCAAGCAGATCCACATCACATTGGGTGAGGCAGGTTGCAGGAGAGTATTTTCAAGCAGATCCACATCACATTGGGTGAGGCAGGTTGCAGGAGAGTATTTTCAAGCAGATCCACATCACATTGGGTGAGGCAGGTTGCAGGAGAGTATTTTCAAGCAGATCCACATCACATTGGGTGAGGCAGGTTGCAGGAGAGTATTTTCAAGCAGATCCACATCACATTGGGTGAGGCAGGTTGCAGGAGAGTATTTTCAAGCAGATCCACATCACATTGGGTGAGGCAGGTTGCAGGAGAGTATTTTCAAGCAGATCCACATCACATTGGGTGAGGCAGGTTGCAGGAGAGTATTTTCAAGCAGATCCACATCACATTGGGTGAGGCAGGTTGCAGGAGAGTATTTTCAAGCAGATCCACATCACATTGGGTGAGGCAGGTTGCAGGAGAGTATTTTCAAGCAGATCCACATCACATTGGGTGAGGCAGGTTGCAGGAGAGTATTTTCAAGCAGATCCACATCACATTGGGTGAGGCAGGTTGCAGGAGAGTATTTTCAAGCAGATCCACATCACATTGGGTGAGGCAGGTTGCAGGAGAGTTGCAGGAGAGTATTTTCAAGCAGATCCACATCACATTGGGTGAGGCAGGTTGCAGGAGAGTATTTTCAAGCAGATCCACATCACATTGGGTGAGGCAGGTTGCAGGAGAGTATTTTCAAGCAGATCCACATCACATTGGGTGAGGCAGGTTGCAGGAGAGTATTTTCAAGCAGATCCACATCACATTGGGTGAGGCAGGTTGCAGGAGAGTATTTTCAAGCAGATCCACATCACATTGGGTGAGGCAGGTTGCAGGAGAGTATTTTCAAGCAGATCCACATCACATTGGGTGAGGCAGGTTGCAGGAGAGTATTTTCAAGCAGATCCACATCACATTGGGTGAGGCAGGTTGCAGGAGAGTATTTTCAAGCAGATCCACATCACATTGGGTGAGGCAGGTTGCAGGAGAGTATTTTCAAGCAGATCCACATCACATTGGGTGAGGCAGGTTGCAGGAGAGTATTTTCAAGCAGATCCACATCACATTGGGTGAGGCAGGTTGCAGGAGAGTATTTTCAAGCAGATCCACATCACATTGGATGAGGCAGGTTGCAGGAGAGTATTTTCAAGCAGATCCACATCACATTGGGTGAGGCAGGTTGCAGGAGAGTATTTTCAAGCAGATCCACATCACATTGGGTGAGGCAGGTTGCAGGAGAGTATTTTCAAGCAGATCCACATCACATTGGGTGAGGCAGGTTGCAGGAGAGTATTTTCAAGCAGATCCACATCACATTGGGTGAGGCAGGTTGCAGGAGAGTATTTTCAAGCAGATCCACATCACATTGGGTGAGGCAGGTTGCAGGAGAGTATTTTCAAGCAGATCCACATCACATTGGGTGAGGCAGGTTGCAGGAGAGTATTTTCAAGCAGATCCACATCACATTGGATGAGGCAGGTTGCAGGAGAGTATTTTCAAGCAGATCCACATCACATTGGGTGAGGCAGGTTGCAGGAGAGTATTTTCAAGCAGATCCACATCACATTGGGTGAGGCAGGTTGCAGGAGAGTATTTTCAAGCAGATCCACATCACATTGGATGAGGCAGGTTGCAGGAGAGTATTTTCAAGCAGATCCACATCACATTGGATGAGGCAGGTTGCAGGAGAGTATTTTCAAGCAGATCCACATCACATTGGGTGAGGCAGGTTGCAGGAGAGTATTTTCAAGCAGATCCACATCACATTGGGTGAGGCAGGTTGCAGGAGAGTATTTTCAAGCAGATCCACATCACATTGGGTGAGGCAGGTTGCAGGAGAGTATTTTCAAGCAGATCCACATCACATTGGATGAGGCAGGTTGCAGGAGAGTATTTTCAAGCAGATCCACATCACATTGGATGAGGCAGGTTGCAGGAGAGTATTTTCAAGCAGATCCACATCACATTGGGTGAGGCAGGTTGCAGGAGAGTATTTTCAAGCAGATCCACATCACATTGGGTGAGGCAGGTTGCAGGAGAGTATTTTCAAGCAGATCCACATCACATTGGATGAGGCAGGTTGCAGGAGAGTATTTTCAAGCAGATCCACATCACATTGGGTGAGGCAGGTTGCAGGAGAGTATTTTCAAGCAGATCCACATCACATTGGGTGAGGCAGGTTGCAGGAGAGTATTTTCAAGCAGATCCACATCACATTGGATGAGGCAGGTTGCAGGAGAGTATTTTCAAGCAGATCCACATCACATTGGATGAGGCAGGTTGCAGGAGAGTATTTTCAAGCAGATCCACATCACATTGGGTGAGGCAGGTTGCAGGAGAGTATTTTCAAGCAGATCCACATCACATTGGGTGAGGCAGGTTGCAGGAGAGTATTTTCAAGCAGATCCACATCACATTGGATGAGGCAGGTTGCAGGAGAGTATTTTCAAGCAGATCCACATCACATTGGATGAGGCAGGTTGCAGGAGAGTATTTTCAAGCAGATCCACATCACATTGGGTGAGGCAGGTTGCAGGAGAGTATTTTCAAGGTTGCAGGAGAGTATTTTCAAGCAGATCCACATCACATTGGGTGAGGCAGGTTGCAGGAGAGTATTTTCAAGCAGATCCACATCACATTGGATGAGGCAGGTTGCAGGAGAGTATTTTCAAGCAGATCCACATCACATTGGG